>NC_055685.1:31888247-32188247 GCF_017639745.1 Melanotaenia boesemani | reverse complement strand
TTTTCTTGAATCTGTTTTTTTTTTTTATTAAACATGCAACACAGCAAGTTTACATTTTAGTATTAACAGCTATAAAACGTGAGATCAGGGTTTGACAGAACTGCCAACTGAAGCCACAAAAAAAGCTGAGACATTATTAGTAACATAACAAACATAATATTTGTTTACAGTGCATGGGTCTTGGAGATGTGGGTGCATGTGTCTTTAAAGAACATTGGTGTTTATGTTACAATAACTCAGAGGCTCCACAGATTTTGACAGCTCCATTACAGCTAAGTGAAATAACTGCACCATTAATCCAATCACACGTCATCATCCATGACATCGTTTCCTCACTAGTTTTACTTAATAAATCTCTTTAAAACATCAAAGCCGGGACAAGCAGTGAAACACAGTTAGTGTATGGTTTGTTTTAGCTCTTAAATTGTTATTTTTGTTCAAAGATTTCGAGCCAAGTAGCTAATCTTCTCAAGGTTACAAAGTTCTGCTTTGTTCACTGAATGTTATGGTTTTTAATAACAGAACAAAACCCACCTCTGCCACAGCTGGTTAAATATATTCTGACGTACCAACAGACTGGCGGCACTTTCTTCAGACTATTTATTGAATAATAACTTCTTTTTTTTTTTTTTTTTTAGCTTTCTTGACTTGACAAATATTGGATTTTTTTTACATCCTACGTTCCTGCATGCTTAGAGTAGAGAAGACTGGGTTCTTAGTTTAACTTAGTCGAATCAATACAGTTATTAAATACCCTTTTACTTTTTCAAGATGTGTTTTTATGCTGTTCACGCTGAAGTATATGAGGCAGATTTGCTGTTGGTGGTTTGACATTGTGTGTTTATGGGAGTTATACACTGTGGATTAATTTTATGTAGAGTCAACGCCACCAAGGTTGGAGTGAAACACCTACTTAAACTGTAGTTAAAGTCAGTGAACGCTCACTGGGTTGACTGAACACCTGATTTTTCACCTGCTGCTCTCACAAACTTTTACCAGAGACAGCAAAGATTTCACACAGGTAGATCTTCCCAGCCTAAGAATTAGTCAGCTTTATTTATCAATACACATCACATACACATTTTTAAATTAAGCTCTTTAGCCAGTTGAAACGTGCGCCGTAAGAGGGTTTCTTTCTTAGGAAAGATTTCAGGAGGTAGGTGAAGTGCTGGAATGTTTAATCAGCCTCCTCGATGGTTGGTCCGGAGGATCCACCACCAGGAGCAGCACCGTCAGCTCCAGGGAAGCCACCTGGCATACCACCAGCACTTTGGTACAGCTTGGTGATGGTGGGGTTGCACACCTTCTCCAGATCCTTCTGTTGATGTTCATACTCATCCTTCTCTGCAGTCTGGTTCTTGTCCAGCCAGCTGATGACCTCGTTGCACTTCTCCAAGTCCACCACTAGTTACAATCACTAGGAGCAGTGGGCATCCAGGGAGCAGGTCGGGGGTCTTGTTCCAGTGCCTTTGGTTCACCTTCCTAGCCTGTGGACTTGAACGCGAGTCCTCCAACCCCGAGTCCACTTCTCTTAACACTCATAAACTAGCTTGCTGAATGTACTTCATGTCTCCATGCTACTTTCCTGTCTCTCCTGAAACAATAACACGCATACACGCAAGAGAGATTTCTGGACAGGCAGGTGAGTGTGCATCTGCTTTGTGTGAGTGAGAGAAGCCAAACTATGAAGAAAATCACACAGACGGCTTTAATCATTGTCCTGACTATTTGTACTTGATGTTCGGGTCATTTTATATACATATCACACGCAGAACTTCTAGAGATATATCAAGTGCATTTATTGTTACAGAAGTGTGGTTGATTCTTGTGGTTGATTTGTGTGTCGTGCTGATTTCCTGGGTGCTCCCCCTCCTGTTAAATGGTGGCCTCTTCCAGCCAGTCAGTGTCTGGGAAGGAGCCAATAAAAGGGCCAAGGATCTGCTCGTCTGGGCTTTTTGGCAACTTTTGCCATCACACCACATTTTTTGTGTAGACCTAGGTTTTTTGGTTTGGTCTGCTGGTTAAGGTTTTGTTGTATGTTACTCCTTATTTAAGAAGTAGTGTTTATTTCCATACTTTTATCATCTTTAGTTGTCCAGATTGGCCTTGTAGAGAGAGCTGCCATTGTGTTTTCTTGTGGGTCATTTTCTTGTGTTTATCCTGAAATTAGGGTAGTTAAGTTGTGGATTTGCATGTTTTTATTTTTGTGGTTAGGTCTTTTTGTGGCTTCGAGCTTTCTAAAGATTGAGATAATGAACTGAGCAAATAAGAAAACAAGATCACATATTACTAATTTCTAATAAGAGTGAAAACCCATTTCTTCCAAACTTCACCTCAGTCTGCAAAAAGCAACTTACATTAAAATTAACATGCTGTTGGTTTGGTCCTAAGAAAGACTGATTATGTCAGAATGAAACTGCTGCACTGGACAGAGGTGGCTCAGGTACAAAGAGTGGTTCCCTAACTGTTTGAACCCCCCCCCATGAACTGAGGTGTCCTTGGTAAAATAATGTGCAGATGAGAGAAAAACAATTGCTGCATATCTGGATTTAGAAGTGAATGAATGAACGATGCATTTTTTAATAGAAATAACTAAAAATCTGTACAATGCTCCTTTAGACACCAGGTCATTTAGTCTTTTCATTTGCTAACTACTTTGTCAAACAACTAAACTAACCATGTGGTTCTAGGACGGTTAACTTTGCTATATTAACCCATACAAGCCTGTATCCTCAAATTAATATTCCCAAGTGAGCTCACCTATAGACTATTCTCTCACGGTGTAGGTCCTCCAGGCCACAGCAGATCTCAGCAGCGTAGAAGATGGCTCTTTGCTCGTCAAAGCCAGAGTTTCCCATGTTGTAGATGTGGAACTTCAAGTCTCCGCCATTCATTATGGTCAGAACCAGGCACAGCGCATCCTTGGTCTCATAGGCATATGCTAGACTAACCTGAAGAAAAAGGTAAATTTGGGGGAAGTGGTAATGAGGTTGGTGAGGCACCAGACAAGAAGAAGGGAGTTTGTATGGAAGAGGAAATGAAAAAAGAAAGAAAGAAGGGAGGAGGAAGAAGAGAAAAGAAAAGCTTGACCCCTTCTGTTTGTTTAATACCCAAAATAATCATTCATTATCTCAGATGGAATGTCAAGAATGCACAAATGCAACAGAGAAACATATCAAATGGAAACTCATTGTCTCAACTCTGATCCCACCATCAATCTGTCTTTTGTCCCTTCGTTCCCACCAGCCAGCGCCCCCTCCCTCCCCTCCCATTCCCTGTGGGTCAGTGACACACAGAGTGTAGTATGTGCTTAAGCTTTTGTGTACAAGTAGGATGTTGCTGCCATCAGGAGGAGTCCCATCTGCCATGGAGTGCGAAGAGAGACCACAAGCATGGATGGAAAATATTCTTATGGGCAAAGTGAACATCATAAACACACACATGTAAACAGTGCATACGTCATACTTAAACACACAAATGTGCAGCACAAACCCTGGCAAAACGTCTATCACCCATGCATCCAACGTTGTGCTTATGCTTTAGCAATGGACACACATATTTAAGGTGGCAACACTTAGCAATATCTCCCACAATGGTCTTTGTCCGTGTAAATTAAAATATTTAATACAAAATATGCTAGAGAAAGGTTTTTGTATAATCTTATTTAAATAATCATGTAGAAAATAAAAGACTCATTCTGTCTTTTTTTATTTATACTTAGAATATTTTTCTGATTTCATTTTAACACCTACTTCTATTAGTAGCATTTGTTTGGGCCTTATTTGAGTCTTTCATCCATGTAACTTTAAAGTGGAGAATAAAAAAAGTCTACTGTATCTTTGCAGAAGCAAATAAGAAAAAATCTTGTTTTTCTATCAAATTTAGATTTTTTTTCATTTCTATATTAACATGAGCCAATAATAAGCAGCCTTTAGAAAGATTTGAATTATTTAATCAAACATTAAATCAGACTTGTTTTGACTAAGCATGTTGAAAACTGTAAATAAATACAGGAAATAATTGTATAAATCTTTTCTAGTCTCATCATTTATGAATGCTAAAACTGAGATATTCATGCTACATTTAATTTGGGACAGCAAAATAGTTCCTGGTTTAAATAAAATGCGGATATACAGATAAATAAAAAAAATGTGTTTTAAGGGAAGTAGTGCAATCTTTCAGAAGTACAGGTGGGAGCGGTTCAGCTCTCTGTAAAGTACATTTATCATTAAAAAATTCAGAGAATCCAGAGATATCACCTGTGTAAAGTTCATACAGACTGAGCTCAAGTGGAAAACTGTATCACTTTAATGATAGAAAATTGTGATTCCCTTTTAAAATCGTTTATGCCAAGTTGTCCAAACAAGAGAGGATTTGGAACATCCTCCCTCTAATTATTGCACAGACCCACCATTTTTTATTCATGTTAAACCGGGACACGTGGCACCTGTAGCTTTCACATCTGAAAGGTTGCAGCAACACCAAGTAGTTTCTAAAAGTTTTGAATGACCAAATCCTTTTATACACTCAATGGTTTTATCAGGGAAAGCCTTGCTATTTCAAGACATGCACATATTACAATAGCATGGCTCTACTGGAAAAGAGCCCAGCTTGAAAATCTGATTCCATGCCATAAATAGTTTTAACCATACTTCAAGGAACAACGGAAAAAAAAGAAAATACTGCTACTGGTCTTTTAGATTCCTAATGTGCTGACGTTTTTGCTAAAGAGGAGGCACAAAACATACCCCTGCATTATGAAACTTACAGCTAAAATCAAATTAAATAAAAGCTTCAAATTAACTTGGGGTTCTTCTCATGGAGGCAGCCCTGCAACTTATTTTGGAAATGGGGTTTATTAAAAAAATTATAAATTAAAAAAAAAAAGAGACTCCAGTGTCAAAAAATTCAAGCTAAGAACGAGAAAAATCTGCATCAGAGTGAGGTAGCTTCGCCTCAGTTTCACTCAGAGGTTTCAGAGCAGGGTCACCCCTCGTCTCAAATGCATATCTACACACCCACACACAGTGTGTGTGGATGATTTGCTGCTTCAAACATCCAGCAAGCTAACGGTATGCATCTACTAATAGTTTGCACTGATCACAGAAAGGTAAAGAAGAATAACGAGAGAGAGAAATGAGAGGTTTGAGAGAGCACTTGACTCTTATCCTTGCTACTGCTGTTTGGTCAGTGTTGCCAGGCAACAGAGCTGCTCTTGTAGGTAGAGAGGCACATGAAGAGTCATCAGTTGTGCCTGCAGCACGGAGAACGAACACACACATATACACATCGAATCATGTGCCAATCCCAGGTGACAAGAGCTGCAAGTCTGAGGTTCTGTAACAAACCTACTCGAGCCTGTGTGGGTTTGTGTGAACACGCATGCCCATACACAAGCCGCTTCCATGACTCACTCAAATCATGGGCGCACAACACGGCTCACGCTGCCTCAGAAATCAACTAATCCAACACACAATACAACTCAAACATAACCATTAGCTTCAAGTGGAGAACATGGAGAGGCTCTGAGGCTCAGTCCAGGTTACTGTACTGAGGATCAATAGCCCAGCTATGCCGCTGTTAAAAAGAGTTCTGCAGCATTTACATAGACAAAGTGAAGAGCACACACCCTACAGCTCTGTAATGATTTGCCATATAATCTAAGTATTACCAACTTCTCATGCTCCCAAAAATGGAAGACAGGAAAAAATAATTTCACTCTCAAACAACAAGAAACTACCCATTTCAGTCATCCAATCAGTCTGTTCCTCATGTTAAGTAAGATTATGGAGCGCCTTATGTTTGAACATTAGATCATTACCCATCTACCAACAATCTAATTACAGATTTCTAACGTTCCTACAGATAAAGCCCTTCACAGCCTCAGGTCTGACACTGATGGATAATTGGTTAATAGACGTCGATGGAAAACGATGATTGGAGCAGTAATGCTCGACTTTTCAGCTGCTTTTGATATCATTAGCCATGAACTATGGTTAACAAAACTTGAATGGTATGGTATGGAGTTGAACAGTGTGCATTAAGTACTCATGAAAAAACAGTCAGCATAAAAAATACTATCAACAAACAGAAACACCATCAGCATAAACACTTTAAATTCTAAATTTAAAGTTATTTTCTTAATATCTCTATCTTTTAGAGCAACTTTTTAAAGTCTTAATAATTTTTTAGTATCAATAGAAATGTAAGTTCATATATACATATATACATATGTATATATATAAGATTATCATATATTATCATATATATCATTTTAAATATATCATTTTTTTATCCATCTTTAGGCATAAAAAAAATATTCAGCATGTATTTCAAATTGTTTTTATGTCGTATTTTTATATGGACTACATGCATTTTTTATTGGAAATATGAAAAAGCATGAAAATATGTCTTTGACAAATGAATTACTTTTATGATATATTATGTGAAATCTACAAATTAACCCAAAAAAGTCTTAAACTGCTGTGTTGAAGACATTTTAAGACATGTTTAAGACAAGTGAATATTTTAACATTGTTTCTGGCTCCTCAGCCTCTGCCCTCTACAAGCTCATGTCATCAACAAGACATGGGCATGTTTATTCCAAGAAATGTTTTCATCTTGTCTTTTGTCAGTGCCAGATGTTCTTTTTGTTTTTGCAGTATATACAAGTTAGTATTGTTCACTATTTCAGTTATTAGATCTTCAGGAAACAGATGCATAAAAAAATCTACTGGTTTCGTTCCCTCAACATTTACTTTTCCCTCTCCTAAAAAGGGATGCAAGTCCCCTTGAAAGTGGTTGTCTTCCAAATATTTCTGCTTCTTTTTCTGTCCTTGAGCTCTGTCAGGTGGAACACCATGAACTTCCTCAGCTTGGCCAGCACCCTCAGCATCTTCAGTTTTATTGTCACTACTGCTAGAATACACCAGTCCTTCCTTTTCTGGCAGCCATTCATCTTCACTGCCTCTATCATCATCCTCATTTGACTCAGGTATTTCCTCCACAAACCTGTAGCTTTTTCTGTCCCTTACTGCACTCGAGCTCTACAAAAGATGGACACTAACTGTTAATTATAATAGCTATAATCTACACATATTGTTTTTATTACCAAAATGTACGTTACAGTGTAATAACATAAATAAGTTAATTTATATCTGAAATAGTTACTGCGGTTCATATATTTTCAAGAACAAAATAATTCGACGTGTGCTCTCTCTCTCTGCTGATGGGAATGCAGCTCACCTGTGTGTGCATGTAGGATGGCATGTACAGACATGACGTGACATAATTACATGTCAACATGAGAATAAGATAAATAAAACCAGGCTGTTGTAGAGGAAAGGAGACCTCAGATTACTTCTGTTCTGGTGCAAAATTAAAATAACCTAAATAATAAAATAAGATCATATTTTAATATAAAATAATTAAAATAAAAAAACATTAATTAAGCAGTTATAGAAAACTAAATAAACCTGATCTTCTAGGGTTGGTGGGAGTTGCTGTTGGGAGGTTGGGGCAACCCCCCCAAAATAAAGGTGGAGGAAACACTGAGTTTTATTAAATGAGTGCAGGTTCCCGGTTCAAAATAAAGTTGTTTTCAAGTGAAAAATCACAATGAAAATAGATTTCGCTGAGCTTACTTAAATCAAACTGGGTTTTTTTTGTGCACGATAATGTTGAATTCAATATTTACACTGTGTTTTAAAGGAGATTTCAAAACATCGGAACGTATATCGTGTATCGGGATAAAGTCAAAGAATATCGGTATATCAGTTTTAGGCCAAATCGCCCATTGTACAAATGTGAAAAACTTTATTGTTTAACACATTGATGAGGACCGCAAAAAGCAGAACTCAGAAATGTGGAAGTGTAGCACGCGGACAGTCTGTGGCGGGCATGAAACAAGATGGTGACGGTAAAGACGGCAAACAAGATATGATCAACCCAAGGCCGCTAGGATCTGATGCAGCTCATGTTTTGCTTTTATGTGGTGAAAACAGAAGTTGTCCAGCATTAACTAACAGATTCAGGAGTTTTCTTCTATGTTGTTTGTCACGACAAAGACACCATGTTGCATTTTTTCAGTTGGAAAGTAGTAGTAAAGTAGTCACACAGGGAAAAAAAAAGCATTAATAATCATTTCATAATCGCATTGCAGACATCTTAATCATAATCAAATTGAATCCTGAGGTGGCTAAAGACTCCCACCCCGACTAGACATGCAGCTGAAAATAACTTTTACACTACTTAAAGCTTTAAAAATGCCATAAAAAAATCGTCTACCAAATTACATATGAAAAATAAACAGATCAAGCCTAAAATAACATTACAGAATTATATAATAAAGCATAAAAAGACAGACTTTCATTTAATAAACGTATGTACCTATGTCTAGATGTGTTATATATGAACTGTTAATGGCGTGTGTGTACATTGATGTGATGTATGTGTACAGATGTTTGATTGAACATAACAGATGGACCACAGGAAGAATAGCAGCAGTTGTTGGTTGCAGCTATTGGGGATCCAAATTAAATAAACTCAGCAGGCATTAAAATGTGTGCATCTCTCTGAATGGTTTAAGAACTGTAAATGCCCATTGCCTGTAACTTTGGATTCTTTAAAAAAAAAAAAAAAAAAGTATGTATTTGTGTGTACAGTTGGACTAAATGGAGAGGAAAGCAGACATAACTAGTTTTCCAAATACATTTGAGTAATTAAAATCAATACAGAGCACTTAAGCAGGGAAAAACCTAAGTCTGTCAATTTCTTTTTACAAGAACTCCTGTGAATAATATGTACAGGTTAATGGCCTGTCAGCTTCAGATTTTCTTCTTTTGCTGCTTTGATGTAGCATGGAAAAAATGAAAAGCTAGGTGACTTCCTAAAAAGAGAAACCACTCAAGGTTGGCAATAAGTTGCCAAGCAAAAAGCCTCAGCTTAATCATGACTACATCTCAATTTATAAGAATCTTCTGTAGGAAAAATCAGCCAAGAGCAACATCTCTGTTAAGAGTTGTGGTGCAGAGGCAGGGTAATGATTTTTTTTTTTTACCCTCAGGGTGGCACACATGCTCACACCAAGGACACTGTACTACTTTATTCTGCATGCAGTTGCTCCACTGATGTGTAATTCATGCCACATTAAAAATATACAATCATAGAGCGACTTAAAGCAGCACACAACCGTACTGACAATTTGCTGCATTTTGTATTATTGCAACAGAAACACCACAGTTTGTCTTCACACATGCAGACTTATTCTGGTGATCAGTGTACATGTTGGTTTGTATATTGAACGTATATTATTATTTTCAGCTGCTCCTGTTTGCTTTAACACAATGTTGTATGTTTGTCAGCTACATATGAATGTTTATAGCAAGATGATGTAACTGAGTTTTGTGTGTTGCTGCAGCAACTTGCCTGACAAACAGCAGTGATAAAGCAGAGATGATGTCCTCAGGCGAAATAAACATGTTTTTCCTCAAGCTGATAACAGATTCGCTGCTACTGTAGTGCAAATTAAACCCTTCCAAGTTTAACCCTGACTGGTCAGCAAGCTTCAACATGAAGAAAAGGGATATTTTCACCTTCTTCCACCCACAGTTTTACACCACCGCTGCTTGTTTGACATGCTGATATGAATCGTTATGGGACCTATTGCAATAAAATTGCAAGTCTCTATTTTACCTCATTCGTTGCATCATCCAATCTTGTGAAAATACAAATTGTAGCTCTTTACGTCATTTTCACAGGCTTGTCTGAATGAAGGATGAACTTTAACAGAAAAGTGACAAAAGACTGAATGATTGAATGTTTTAACAGATGGATGGAGCCATTCATTTCATGTATCTCGAGTCTGAAAAGGCCATTTGATACAGCACTCACTTATTTTAGCCCATCGTGTGTAGATTGATAATCTTGTCAAATGTAGTGTTTAAAAAAGAAAGAAAGGTATCTGACCAAAGCAGGTGTAAAGCTACTTATGTCTCACATCTTTACTGATAATATAAGACACTCACCAATCAAAAATGCACAAATCTGTTGCCATCGGGTTTTTACGAGGGATTTTCTTGGTAAAACTTTCAGAGAAATGATCACAGTATTATGATTATCACAATTTTTATGCATTAATTAATTTTACAACACTATGAATGTGTAAAATTACATAAAAAACTTTTTCTAGTTTGATTTATTTTCATCTTTTCATGCCAACATAAAATAATAAAGCTACAAAGCATTCTTTCCAACTTTTCAACCCTCTGCCCTGCAAACAATAAATAAATACTACATACTGTATTAACTCTAGATTTCTCAGACAAAACAAGTGGAAAAAGCTACTGGACCTTTATCTGGATTTAGGAGGGTTCTTTCTGTAAACTAAATATTTTTTTCCAACATTTCTTTTCAATTTGCCTAGAAATTAAAAGACAGGGAAAAAAAACACCATGCTAGCTTTAAATCCCAGCTGCTCTTTAGTACAAAAGCTGCTGTTGGAAAGATAAATACTGTACTGTGAAAATAAAATAGGACTACATATTTGTATTTAAAAACAGTTTCTTCTGCTGATCATTGCACACTGCCAACAAAAAAAGGTATCAACCTCAAGTTGCGTAAGTCATGTGTGAACAGTAAAACTATCCGTCCATAAACGCACACCATTGCAGACTCATTTAAAAACCCAAGAGGACATCAGTGGAGGAAGTGGGAAAAAGAAAGACAGAAATTGACAGAGCAAGAGATAAGACAAGAGCCAAGATCAGACTAACTTTGACCCACTAGAGAGCTCAGAGAAGAGACAGGATGTAAGCCTTTGTTTTGTTAGGAGGCGCCAAAGTAAGAAAACCTGCTAAAGTTCAGCTCAGTTCACTCCTCCTCTGCCATATTTTACCATTATGGTACGCAACTCGCACAGAACAAAAACAAAAGCAACACAAGTGGTAAAATAAGGATGTTGTGAAACTTTGTTTTCATATTGTGTGCACGTTGCACTGATCTGTTAATATGGTTCAGATAGTCATTTATGGAAAGTTACAATACTGGAGGATCTTTATAATAAATTCATTTTAGCATTTAATACCACAATTAACTTTTAAATCAAATAATCCCTAGCTATTACATGACTATAAAACACCTCTTAATTACCATCACATACAATCGTCAAACATTGCGTACCAGAAAAACAATTTTCAGTCCATTTTTAGGAAACATTGGCAGATGACTGAAGGCTGACAGTATTCTGCAAATTTAATCAAATTGTGAATGTTTGCAGCTTTGTTGTGAAAGTTAAACAGTAGATTTGGCTTTGATTTGGTGCATTCAAGCCAGCTGGCTAAACCTGTCAAAATGTTAGCACATCCTTATTTAGATGTCTACTTGAGATTTTGTCTTCCATCTTAAGTTTTATCTCAGTCTTTCTTTTCACTGTGGCTCACAAGCTCCACAAACTCCAGCTGCTGCCATTTAACAGCTGATTGACAGGTTTTGCAAACATGCCACTCAATCTCATTTGCAGGATCCTGCAGCCAGAGTCAACAATTGTCTCTCTCACACACACACACACACACACACACACACACACACGTATGCATGCAAAACAGGTACAACTGTGTTGAAAGATTGAATAAGAAAAAAGTAGTACTTACTACAAAACTACTGTTAACTTTTTCTAAAATGCGTTTTTCGTTTAGTGCCATTGCTTCACCTTTTCTTTTCTTCACTCGTTTCTTTTCCAGCTTTTTACAGGCGTACATCTTACCGGTGGCACGTACTTGGCAGGCACAAACCTGGAAAGCATGCAGTGAGAAAGCGTGTTCACACACTGCTACACATTTTAATAAATATTAAAAAAACATACTCTGAAATCCTTAACTAATGGAAGTTAATGCTTAACATGACATATTTCTCCACCCAGCGTGACTTGGGCGGGAATGTAAACATTGTCGGATTACTTAAATGTTAAAAGTTTTAACATGAGCTCCTACAAGTCCCGAACTTTATGCTAAAGGAACAGCTTTCATTTCAGTTTACTTCTTGGTTGCATGCAGACTTACCTCACCAAATCCACCTTTTCCTAGTACTCTATAATGTCTGAAGGTATTTTTCGTTACTGGTTGCCTGCAGGGATGAAAAAAAAGAGATGAAGTCGGAAAAGGGAGAATAATGGGAGACAAAATAAAGAAGAGACTCCATTTAATATAGTTGATGTCACTCTTACAGGGCCATGTGATGTTGCAGACAGAGTAATGGTCTAATATATTATTAATTCACCCTGATGAATGCCGTTTCCACCCTGCTCTGGTTTCCCAGCCATTATGCAAAGCATCATCAATTATTAACCTCTCATACAGACACACTGATTGGCAGCATCACTGTTGTGTTATAAAGCCAACATTGCTGCAGCTGCTACTTCGCTGTATATCCCACAATGGCATTTCCACCTGTCTGATTTAAGTATTTCTTTTCTATGTTGTTGTCAGTTACATATAAAAAAGGTACACAAGGTTGTTTTTTTTTACATAAGAATACATGCAGAGTTTGGGTGGGGTGGGTTGTTGGTTGTTTGATGTAGAAAAATGTACCGTCTGCAGCAACTACCCACCTTTCCAACCATTTCCACTGCAGGAAGCGAGAGAAGTACATGGACTCCTGGTAGGAGGAAAATGGAGCTCCACTCAGATAATCACGGACTATTCTGGAGAGAGGAGGAAGAGGGGGAGTTGATCATTTTAATGACAATAAAAGAACAATGTCCATGTCACTAGCATGTTTTTCCTCCATGTGCTAATTGTTGCAACACGTCTTAAGTCACCATCCACTGAAGCGCGTTTGTGTCCATGGCTGTGCAGGTCTGGGATTTTTGTGTTTGAGTGCTTAAACACTGCTGGCAGTTACTTTTAAAAAGGCAGGAAAAAAACCTCAAAGGTAAAAGCAAAAGTGGCTTTCACAAGGGATGTGCACGACTAATTGACCAGTTTATTAGTCGAAAAGGAGCACAAAGTCGACTATTTTTGTTTGGAGGAGAGTTTTGTCTCATTGGGCGGGGGCGCAGAACAGTTTACAGTGCTGTGTTAAAGGACTGGCATGGTCCCTTTAAGAGCGAGTGACAGAAAGAGACATGTCAGCTGGTCTGACGCACAGTGCAGGTCTGAGTTAAAGCAGAAAAAATTTAGCTGTGAGAAACTGAAGGTTTTTGCTACAAGCTTCAGCTATAAATGCCACACAGCTCTTCTGGTAACAAGCATAGTTCCATGTCTGCTTCACCACTGCTGTGTGAAAACTCCAACAGAAACAGCTGTTTTTCACTAAAGCTGCAACTAGCTTTGGGGTTAACTCCTTTTACTTTACATACAGTGGAAGAAACAGACCGGAGCAGAAGAAATGTTGTGCTTCAGAAGAAAAAGACCAGAAACCAGGAAAAATAACTGGTTTTGTTGTAGTTGAATGCTCTTGTGGGCATGTGTTTAGTTCACATGGAAAGCAGCCCCCCTGTAGAGGAAGGCTACAGCCAGCCCAGGTTCAATTCCAGCGTCTCAATGACCCATTTTCACCTCCTCTTACTGTACAAGAAAACCAAAGCCTACAGAATATTAAAACAAAACAAACAAAAAATATATAAATAAAAATGCTCACATGCATTTTACAATTTCCCATACGGGAATAAAGTACACTTAAATTCAATACTGGTGACACCACGTGGATGTCATAACTAATCAACTTAAAAAATCACTTAAAATGTGCATCCCTAGTTTTGACTGACTTAATCCGGCTTCACTTACTCTGTAAATGTTGATTAAATTACACATGCAGACATTTTAAAAAGAGATGGAACAGAGACTCACAGATTTCTCTGTGGCCTGAAAGCTCTCAGTCTCATCGTCTCCAGGCCAAATGTCAACTATCACTCTGCTGAGAGTTGTTGGAACATGACCCTGACATGAGTGTGCCAGCCCCGGATATTGGCGTCCTTTTTAACAAGATTCACCACAAATGTTTGACTTACACACCATGACCTCTTTAACACTTCTGTACCAAACTGTTGTAAACTGAACTGTACAAAGACACAAGTTTATAGTTAATTCAAGGTTTGTGATAAAGGACATCATGCCTGGGAGTTTCACAGTCTTATTCCTTAATATAAACAAAAAAATAAAGTCACACTGACACAGCTTGAACTGTTGCTGACTGGTGTGATCATAATCCCCACCGCCTGCCAACAGTACATAACTGGAAACCAAACTGGAGAGCAAATATTCCTCTTCTGCCACCCAAATGTTGAAGTGATGCTCATATCTGGTCAGGAGATTTTCCTTGACCATATTTTAAAATGACTTCATCACTCAGGAGGACAAGCAAGGCTGCCTGTGGTTACCAGCAGTGCTGGAGTGGCTGCTCCTGGCAAAAGAGTCGAGAGTAGAGAGTTTCCACAAGGGAAGCACCCTCTGCTATGTAATAGAGCAGTTATGTCATCATGGGGCCAGCTTCCTCTTCAAGTGAGATGAATGTCCATTTATACGGACTTCATTTTAGTTGCTGCAGACAATACTGTAAAAAAGTCTTGAAAAACCTCATTTCTTTATATGCTGCTGCCAAGGAGATGGACTTTCTAGAAATATTTTAAGTGGCACTTAAGTGTTCAAGTATGACTTACTGTAGGACAGAAAAAACACCTGAAACAAGGAAACAAATAAAAAAACTTGACAAAAAAAAAATTACTTCAAATAATATTTTAACGCAATTTAACTTTATTAGGGTCCACCAAAAACTAAATAAATAAAAGTATTCTTTGAAACCGAAAAGTATTCTTGTACCAAAAAAGGTTGTTTCCCAAAGAGTAATAAGCTGAAAACTCATATTATGGTGTGGAATGTGCCCTTAAGAAAATATGAGGAAACTGAATAAATGGACGACAAAAGAAGTGGCAAATCCTTAAAGAAAAAAAGGAAAAAAAATCTATCCAGATTTTCATCAAATACAGAAGAAAAACGTGACAGAAACAAAGAAGGCAAATGGCTAACACCCAGTCGTGCCTGAAAAATGGTAGAAACAGGTCAGATGGAGGAATGAATCCTCCCCAGAACCCAGGCCTCAACATTATTAAAGCAGTGTAGCATCATCTGGACAGAGAACAGAACAAAAGATCAACTGGAGAACTACCCCTGATGACTTCTTGAAGAAATCATTGGAGATTGTCTAGAAGGTTCAGGATGTGTTGAAAAATAAAAATGCACCCATAACAAATATTAACAAAGCTCTCAATTTACCAGTTGATCTACGTCCCTACCCCCACCCATGGTCATGAGCTTTGGGTGGTGACCAAAAGCAAGCAAAACACAAGCAGCCCAAATGAGTTTTCTCCGCAGGGTGGCCGGGCTCTCCCTTAGAGACAGGGTGAGAAGCTCTGCGATCCGGGAGGGGCTCAGAATAGAGCTGCTGCTCCTCCGTATTGAGAGGAGGTCATGATGCCTCCTGGATGCCTCCCTGATGAGGGGTTCTGGGCACATCCCATCAGGAGGAGGCCTCGGGGAAGACGCAGGACACGCTGGAGGGACTACACCTCTCGGCTGGCTTGGGAACACCTCAGGATTCCCCCGGACAAGCTGGCGAATGTAGTCGAGGAGAGGGAAGTCTGGGATTCCATGCTTAGGCAGCTCAACCCGACCCCGGATAAGTGTGGATGGATGGATGGAAGGATGAATTGTATCTACTCTATTTGCCTTGTCTTTACTTTTGTTTGCACATTTCAATAAATCATAGCTTTTTCTAGTTTCCCAACAATATAAAAAGAATAGAGTGGCAGGTGTCCCAGGACTATTACACATTACTAAAAGTAGGATCAATCACAGCAACAATAAAAAGAAGTAGGGGAAGAAAAGAAAAACTCAATGCATGTTCAGCAGACACACCTTTGTCAAGTCAGGCCATAGACACATAAGCCTGATACACATGGACTGAAAGGCCATGCTCCATTCTTGGTATGATGTAACCGTAACAGCTGCACGAAAATATCCACGAGTGAGCTAATACTTACTAATATTGTTAGTGGGAATGCAGCTCTGCCAAAAAGTCACATTTCCATGGATTCAATGGAACCACATTACAAGGATTTCCTACAGGCTTTTAGTCTAAGTTATAAAAACAGAAAATCAAAATTGCACAACGGAATAAGAAAAATTATTGTGGAAGGAAGGAGTGAAACCAAACCTGGACAGGACGAGGCTGCAACACACACACCAGAGTTTCTTTATGTTTGCAGACTTTGCTGTTTTCCTTTTCACTTTCTTTCCATTTCTGCTCTCTTTTCCCTTTTTTTTTAACTCCTTTCATTTTTCTGTGTGGGATTTCTAAATTTTGCCTCCCCCCTGCCCTTTTTTTTTTTTTTTTTTTTTTACTCCCGAGGTATGATAAAGGAGATGCATGCCTTGATGCAATCAAAGATTGTCAGACTTTAACAAAAAGAATTACAATATCTTTAGAAGCTAACAATAAACAAAACTTCAAACTGATATTAAATCATTGAGTCCAGACATTTCCAAGAAAAAAAGATCACTGCTGCCAAAAGTATTGGCAACTATCATTCCTCATAGCCACCCAACCATGCGGGTTATTGATTTTATAAATTGAGCAGCTCTTCAACAACTTTCCAAATGTGTTTAACAAAAACAAGGGTGTTGGCAGGGAACTTGATGGAATGTTTTCACAACTATGAATCCAACGTCTCTCTCAGATCTTTTTGGGGAAATCTGAAGTGACTTATGGCCCCGTTAATACTGACAATTACCATTTACCTTAGGCCATCTAATCATAAGCAGCCATGATCTGAGTATGAAGATTCAACTGATTAGAAAAATCAATCCAAAGCATTTCTTGATTCAGTAGAGTACCCGTTTCAGCTTCTATTGAAGTGAGTTTACAGTATTGTTTAAAAAGGACAACAGACTGCAATGCAAATACTGTTATAAATAAAAGTAAGTAGGCAGATTCTACTCTTTCATTGCAAAGAAAAAGCTTGAGGAAAAATGTGTCAAATTGAATCAGAAGATATTTAGATATTGATGCTACCACACTTATCTGCAGGTAAAGATGGATGTAAGGCATGCAGCTGTGGCTTGTAAGAACGGTCACCACTCCTGTTCCTGCCTGAAAATCATGTGTTTTTGCTGCAGCCGAATGAGGCAGATTGCAGTCAGTGCAATCAAATTCAATCAAAACATGTCCACACTGATAAGCCAAGTACAAAACAATAAAAAAAAAAAAACAATAAAAACAAAAAAAAAACAAAATCTACCAAACATTTGGGCTTTGCAAGCAGGGACGATGTACAAGTTTATTTGCAAAGTAAATCAGAGACGTCATTGAAAATTCCCCAGAAACGCTGCCAGTTTCTGTGCCAAGACACATTATGGTTAGTCACTGAATTTCTGTTGTGCATAATGGTAAAAAAAAAAAAAACTGTTTAGTAATAAGTGAAAACAAAAAAAATACTTCAGTATGCAAAGGCTTATTTTAAATTTTTTTATTTGATGTTGAAATTGTTTTAATTTGATATTTAATCGTTGCTGTTTTATGTAAAGCACTTTGTGCTGCTCTTTGCTATGAAAAGTGCTATATAAATAAATTTGATTGACTGATAGCAGAGTTGTTTTACTAAAGCAGCATCTGCCTCGTCAACCACTCTACTGACCTCATAAAGTAGTGTGCAGTCTCCTGGTATAAAAAGCCTCACACTATAGCAGAGGAATTATTAATTCCTTCTGTCACTGACAAGGCTTTAACTGAAGTAGCAGCCAATAAAATAAACACTATTCATCTGCCAAACAACACTATTTTGTGGCACATTTCTTTGTAAATGTTGGGGTGCACGGAATCTGTAAGGGTAATCTCTTGAGCCAACATAGCAAAAATTTGAGTTCTCACATGCAGATCCTCCAGAACACATCCCAAAAGTTTTCAGAGTATCAGTGAGCGAGGCAAAAGGCTCAGCTAATTTCAAAGGAATTCCTCTTTGACGTTCCCTGAAGCCAATATTGTTTTGGGAACTGTAATTCCCAGATGAGAATGATTAATCCCAAAAATTAGTTACCAAAAAAAAAAAACTACTAATGTTTACTGTCGGGTCATTTAAGGCAACACACTCCCACGTTAATGACACAATTTGGGAACATCTTGTGTAACTTTTTTTTTTTATATTCTTGCTTAATAAATTATATATGTTTTCACCAATATTTCAAAGTGATTATTGCCTCACCAACAGCAGAAGAAAAGTGTGGATCCAGGCAATTTTTGCAAATCCCAAAAGGAAGCAAAGTTTCCATACTGCTCAATTCACGTCTCAACAAATAAAACTTAAATGTGCCCCAAGACTTTATCTACTTCACGGAGAACATGATCACAAGCATATAAGGACTTTTTTTGTGTTTAGATTTTGTTAGTGTAAACACTGGTCTTCTCTATGTGTGATTACTCAACGAAATATTCAACCAATCTGTCAAGAATAATGTTGGAAACTTGTCTTTTTCATCAAATGTGATAAAAGATTACCTCATAATCAGTGTGTTGCAAACAACATAATCAATTCTAGTCTCTGTCCCAGACTAAGCTAGATGTCACCCCTTTCTTGTGTAGGAGGTTTACAGTTGGCGTAATTTTGGTTAAATGAAGTAGATTTTAAAGTAGTCTTGAACTTCATTGAACCAATCAGCTCACGGAAAGCTAACAAAGCTCAAACTGTAACAAATCACGCCAAACCAAAGGAGAGGAAGCTTGTTATATATAATTATATATAACTCAAGTCCTGGTTAGATGCAGTAAAAACAAAGTTACACTGATATACACCAGTGTGTGTGTACGTGAAATACCTGGTAAATTCAGTGTAATAATCCCCAGTCTGTTTGCTTCTACTGGCTCTCAGAGCAGGAAGCAGAAACACCTGCATGAGTGTGTGTTTGTAAACCTGTGTGTATGGGAAAAAACTGAGGTGGTTGTTGTTTTCATGCCAGCCAGCCGGATGCTCTCCCTGCCCACTGCTCTTTTTCATTTGACTCCTCCATGTGTGCACATATGCAAGTATGTGTGTGTGTATGTATGCATTTGTAATATAGCACTCCATGTGCCAGCTGTCTTGTCAGCAGTAGTGACAGAGCACACACAAACACTCTCTGAAGGAAGTGGTGGCACCGTATGCTGATGGCCAGACTCAGTGAAAGAAGTGTAAGAGTGCAGATCACAGCTAAGGGAAGAAGGTTGGTGCCAAAGACTTACTTGGTGCAGTCATCAAAAAGCTCCTTACAAGGACTCTGCTCCAACCTCTCCCGGCACCCAGCGACGACATCCTGGGGTATGTCAGGCAGATGGGCTGCCGACTAATGGTTAAAGAGACAATAAGAGAAAAAAAGGGACAAACACAAAGTAGGATGTTGGTTCACTAGAGCTGAAGACTAGCAAAGAAAACACAACTAAAAGCAAACTAAACTCCTCTATTTGCCTTCTAACCCGTACAGTCTTGCTGGTCTGTCTTTGTCTTTGTTTTGCTTTGTAACACACTGAAAGACATTTTAGGTTACACCTGTGACTGATAAATAGTTATATACAGTAAATAAAGATAAAGCAAACTGAATTGTAATGCAAACAAAAGAATAACCTGTAGTGTGTATTGAAGCAATGTCACGTGTTCATACATTAAACTTTACAAATGAACCCATTCAGCCAGTCTCACAGGAACACACACATTTGTTTTATCTCATTAGACCCATGGCAATTAATCTTTCAAGCATAAATTATTATTATTATTAATAATAATAATAATAATATTATTAATCTTCTTTCTTTCAAAGTGCTGTATAGCATAAAAAAAACATGAAAAAACAACACTGGCCATAAGGGAACATGAGGGAAAAGTCACTTATTTTCAATAAAAGCCGAACATTTAAGCTGCAAATGTTTCTGCATAGGTGAACATTTCTTTTTCTAGAGAGATCCACTGGATTTAAAATGAAATTCGAAATTAATCCTCAGTTTTTAAGATTTTTAAGAGAAAATTAATGCTTTAAAAAGAAATTTCTATGAAAACTCCAGCAAAAAATCTTATATTTCTCAGAATTCAAAAGAAATAAAAACTATCTGAAAGACTGATATGAATAAAAAAAAACCTGTACTATAAATGATCATTTTTCTTCGACTTCTAATTCTAAAAAATGTCGGTGCTACTCACTTCAGTGACTCATTTCCACACATGCATACACTGCAGTCACTCAAGGACATGCGGTAGCTTTCCATCTTTACGCTGATTTTATTCTATATTTTAATGTCTTTTTATCTTCTATTATTCTATACCTATTTATTCTTGTATTTTTATTGCACACTGAATTGGTTTTGAGCACCTTCATTTTGTTGCACAGTATTCTGTAATAACAATAAAGTCTTATTGATTTTATTCTACTCGCATCAAATTATGTGGCACTACTTTTGAAAATATCTTTTTTTATTATAAATAAAGCTAAATAGAAACTATTAAAACTACACAAACCAGTAATGATAAATAGACAGTGTGGTATTCATTCTAAAGCATAAGCAGTTTCCTTTAGTTTAGGCACAAAAAAGGCCCACAAAAGTCTTAATTAAGCTCAAAGTTTTTTGATTGTTTTTTTTTTTGGTTTGTTTTTTTGTTTGTTTTGGGTTTTTTTTTTTACAAATTTTTCTCAAAGCTGCAAATCAGGAACAAAGTTTACCTGATGGTAGTTACTTATTGCAAGTTTTTTCTAGTCAAACAGTCACAGTCGAACGGTGAGCAACTGTACCCGGTAAACGGTGGAGATGGGTGGACAGCTAATCTACATTTTCAGTCTAAGGGGAAAAAAATTCAATTTAAAGAGTCGTTATGTAACTTTCCAACTTTAAAACTCTGTTACTGACTCGTTTGATGGCACAGTGACATTATGTACATTTATGGAGCCGTCGCTGCCCAGCAGCATCCTGAGGCTGAAAAACCACTTCACTACTTTTTCTTTTGTGATGCCGCGTGATGCTGCAGCTGAGTTTCGCCTTATGCACCACGTCACATGCTAGCAAGCAGATATCAGCACACAGGCCGTTTTGAATATTCACAGT
Organism: Melanotaenia boesemani; assembly: GCF_017639745.1. NCBI lineage: Eukaryota > Metazoa > Chordata > Actinopteri > Atheriniformes > Melanotaeniidae > Melanotaenia > Melanotaenia boesemani. Next base: position 32,167,139 of record NC_055685.1, on the reverse strand, counting down.
GGCTTACTCAACAAAGACACAAGACAATCGGAGGAAGAGAGGAAAAGAAAGAGAGAAAGGGACAGAGCAAGAGATGAGACAAAAGACAGGATGAGACTGTCTTTTACTGGTTGAGGAGAGCTCAGAGTATAAATAAGATGCAAGATGGATGCTGAATTAGCCATCGATAGGGGGCACATCACATGATGCCTGGAAGCTAGCTTTATGAATTCAATTAGAACATTAAGTTAGTTTATTTAAAAGGTCAGCATTTGGAAAACCCCCAGCTTTCTACCTAACTTTGGATTTTGCCATATTGGGTTGCTGTAGCAACATGCTAGTGCATTACCTGCCATTTTATTGTGCTTATTTAATTCCATTTTAAAATTTTCACATTGTTTTCCTTAATTTGTTTTTGCACATCCTTATTTAAATTTATATACTTCTATATCCTTTTCTCCATATTTATTCTCTCATTCTCTAGTGATTTGTATATGTTGTACATGGGTAGTAGAGCACAGATCAGTATATTTTGTTTATTATTTGGTATGTAGATTTCTATGTTTGCTTTGCTGCTTTATTTTGTTTGTTAATTTGAGTCATTGTTTATACCAATGTATGCTGCTGTAACCCCTAATTTCCCAGCTTTGGAATCAATAAAAGTATCCATCCATCCATCCATCCATCCATCCATTGTTGAGCAAAACTAGGGGCAATTTTTATCCTCATGCAATTCTACCAGAACAAAAACAGTTCCATCATTTTATATTTCTGCCAAGATGTTGCGCTTAATGTTGCACACTAGAATCTAAAGATGTATTTCTGCACAGCATTTTTTTAAACTGGTAGCTAAATAATTGGACATTATCACCCGGCCGTGTGATTAAGTAATAAAGTAAACATGTTTGTGTGCCTTACCCCATTATTAAAGTAAGTATCTAAAACATTCAGTCCACAGTCCCTCCTCTTCTCATCAGGAGCTAGCTGGTACATGGCCTGTCAGAGGAAAATAGAAGTGTGAGCAACCATGGCAGGCCATGCTCATTCAGCCATCTTTGATACTTCTCCAAATAAGGGAAGAGAGAGATAGGGATAGAGAGAGAGAGGGGGGGGGGGGGGGGGGGAGCAGAAAGGAAGGCATACATGGGGAGAAGGATGTTGAGTTAAAAAGAGACAAAAGAAAAAATAAATAAAAATAGAAATGAGCGTGGGATCATAATGAGATCTTAGCGGTGGCAAACATCTTTCTCTTAATCAACACATTTAACTGGGAAGTAAATTATGTTCAGCTTCACATTTCACTCATTACATTCGTCACCTACCAGGATGCCGCCTCAGTTTTCACTCCATCCTCAAATGTGTTTTTAGGGTAAAATATGGCTGCACATCGGGAGATGGCCTGTAGTTTAACTGGCTGAAGTTGTGTGTTTTGTTTGAAAGCAAGCTCTGCAGAGGGGAATGGGAACGGGCCAAGCTACTATGCATCACAGCCAAGAAATAAAGAGCACCAAAGGGGAGGGGGGCAACAGGACATGGTCAGCATCTACAGTTTGCACCTCAAATTTTGACCATTTTTGTATGTTAAGTATTTGCAGCTTGCAAATTAAACACTAACATAGGTTCTCATTAAATAGGCATGACATACCCCCCCCTTCCTCTTGTTTTCCTTTCTCGCATACCACCAGGGGCCTAGACACAAGCTTGGGCCTGTGTTTGCCTGCTCACCCAGGGGACCTGCCTCTGACGTGGGTTTGACCTCATGGAGGAGTGCACAGAGGAAGGGGAGGGGTCAACTGACAGCCTGTCCAAGTCACTAATCACCCCACCTCTACCCCAACCACCACCCCACACTGTTGCCAAGAGCAGGCAGAAGACTCCACACTGACTTTCCTCTTCCATTTCGAGCTCTGCAGGGCCAGGTCCAGGCTGGTCTCACTAGAGACCCCCGACAGATGGAGAATGAGAAAAACAGAGGCACAGCCAGGCAGGAGAAGGGGGTCTGTGAGACAGAGACAGCTCGAAACATCACAGAATATGCAGAGTAATGACAAAAGGCTCATGTTCAAAGTCTTACCACAGCATCCATAAACTCGATGCAGCGCTTCAGCTCTGGCCGTGTGTCACAGTACTGACGGAATAACAGCCGACCAATGGGCTGCTTCTCACATAGACTGGTATAGTCCCTCTCTGAGAGGAATACAGAGACAGAAGAGGGGAAAAAATACACAAGGGTTAGGACTAAAATTCAAGTAGAGGCTTTAAAATGTTACTTAAAAGTGTAAAGTAACACCCTGATGGATAGTTCCAATGTCAAGCTAACGGTACCTCACGTCATTATATAATTTGAAGAATTTGAAACCTTTTCATTTATTCAAACATAATAAAGAAAAATTAAAATGAAAAAAAAATACTGATGGCTTATTTAACACATTAAATAAGGCCACCCATGAGGAATAACTTGCTGCTCTGAACAGAGGTTAAACTGAGATTTGTTCTGACAGGAGGCCCTGTTGTTGCAGGGTTTGCAATGTCTTGTGTGTTTGTATGAGCGGACTACAAAATCCGACTTCATTTCACAAACTGTGTAAAACAATGTGATCTTCTGGTCTCCTGTAATATTTAAAATGCACAATCTGCAAAGACCTCTTCAAATTTCCAGACATGTAATTTCAAGAGTCCTACTTATCTATAAATCTTTTTTTTAAATCTGCATAAAAAGGATGAATAATTGACATTTAAGAACTTCTTAACTCACTAAGGACACATCATGTCCCAGTTTTAACTTCTTTATCCATAAATTCATAGGAAATGAAAGCCAAATAAGTTAGTTCCACAAAATAAAGAGCAATTAAATTCATGCCATTCTGCAACTTCTGTACACATTTTACAGCAAACGTTATCAATAAGCACATGACAAATCTGAGATGGGCTGATTTGGGGCCTAAGCTGATTTTATTTAATAACAAGAAACACTTAAAGAGCACAGACCTCTGCCAAGTCATTGTAATCTTTTCATTTTATTTTACCAATGATTGCTGTCCTTATTTTTGAGCTAGAAGCTCTACTGGCAAAATAACTTCCCCATAGCAAAGAATCTTTTAAAAAATTACTGGATCCAGACAGTGATCCAGATCCTCCCAAAATTTATTCACTTGTTCTTTTTTCCATTTCTGAAATTTTCTGGAAAATTTAATAAAAACCCGTCCATAACTTTTTAAGTCATGTTGCTAACGGAGAGACAGACAGATAAACCAACGCAGCCGAATACATGACCAAAGTAAAGTAACTCCAGTAACAAAGCATACGTGTGGGTGCCAACACAAAGTCCATTTCCCATTAATCCACTGGTTCTGAATCTGCAGTGTCATTTGGTTTTATGGTTAAATTTAATATATACTGCTAGTTACCACTGTGTGCTGATGAACACACCAAGAGATCATTATTTCTGATTATTTCTTATTTACTTTCACATCCCTGAAATTTACCACTCATGTTTAAACCACTACTTTGTTAATTCCAACCTCTTATGAGATGTTACTTCAGAGGTTTTGTTAACTCTTATTTTATACCATATTTGTGTTGTTTATTTTACTATTGTATTTATTTATTTATTATACTATTGCCTTTGTTATAATTAATATATATTTTATTTCCAGAATATGGTGAGGTTCTCCATAAGCCCTCCCAGGGTTTTTTATCTCTCCAGCACTGATATGAATTTTATTTAATTTTTATTTAAAAACCCTTGCCTATATTTATTCGATTTCTTTTGGAGTATGTACGCAGTGACACAACTTCCTATTAATTTCCAAACAGTCTTTATTGAACATGGCTGTGCCCAGTCTTAGCATTAGCTGCTAAAGTGGGAGCTAATAAGGTGCAAAATAGTCCAATGTTAATGAATGTTATACTTAATTTATACACTAACATCCTGCTGCTGCACACCACCATGTTTTCTTTTGTGTTCTGCTCACTTTGTTTCTGCTACGCTTTTATGTTGTCAACAAACGACATTGAAAAGATGAAAGAGCAGAAAAAACAATCAAATATACGGGTCTACATGCACAGAGTACGGAGGAGAAATCTTGATATGTTAATCTGATTTCTCATAATCAGAAGCCGTGTACATGTTCTCTTGAATGATCTGATAACTCCAGACATCAGCTAATGATCAGATTTCTGGTGTCCATGTCAGTGGTTACTATCTTATGCTAATCTGTTTGAGACTGCCCCCTGTGAACCCATCTCACAGAAAGCTGCATGATGCCTGTAGACACCAATTGTTCCAGTAGGAGGTCAACTTATTTTGCTGCTTGTTTGTTTAAAGAAGCTCTGCTGAAGATTTTTCTTCTTCAAGAACTAATCAACAATTAACAATAATCTATTTTTCTTGAAACATTTTCTTTTTAGCTTTGAACTTTAGCTAATTCTGGACTTGAGATGCAGAAATGAGCAGTTTTTCATCCTGAATCAAGAATCAGAGTGAACCAATTTAAATGTAGAATAATTTTGATCAAAGGAATAATTATTATTTAAATCATGACCTAAAGAATGAGATTTGAATTTAATGTTATACCTGCAGCCCTGAGTCATTATTGTTCAAGTGACATTACTGCTGTCATTAGCTTGTGTTTTCCTTTTCTTGATTTAACCTGAACCCTAACTGGATTAAGGGGAATGGACTAGATTATAATTAGACTGGCCTATATTTTTTAAAAAGGCTTTGAAACAGGACTCCAGACTAACTTTTTTTATGAGGAGCACAGTGGCCCCTAACTTAAATTTTTAGGAGTGTAAGCAGAAAATTTAGGTAAGCACACTGAAATCCCCTTGCATAACAAATTTTCAGATTTCCTCTCGTTTTCACTGTATTAGTGATGAATACTTGAACAATAAATTCAGAAATTGCAATATTTACAATTCACATTTTTTTGCAGTTGACATAAAAAAAACATCTTACTAGCCACACGAATACAAAACAAGTAGACAGAACTTGTCAAATCAAATCAAATAATTTGATTTCCACTTTGTAGTCGAAGCAGAACGGCAACTTGGTCACCATCATCCCACATAAGGCATGGTATGACTGGGCCATGTAGTTCCTGGCAATAAACAGCTTCAGGGACTGATTCCAACAAGACCCGCCTCTTTTCACACATAAGCCAATCACAGTGGTCGTTCGTCCCCACTCACACGGACATTATTTGTCGTCTTCTTTGTTGGTGTTTGTCTGCTTTTCTCACATTAAAATTTGTTTGAATCGGCAAACAAGCAGCTAATTTGAGCATTACTGTGAACTACTGGGCTGAAGAGGGAAGCAGAAGTTTGTTAGTGACAAAATAAATTCAGTTCTAACTATTACAAGAAAAAGACTGGCAAATGTATTGGTTGCCATTGCGCGAGTAGATGAAAAATTCACTCGCACTGTCTCACACTTTGGTCGCATTCTGAAGCCCTGTTGAAACGTCAAAAACTGGCAATGTACAAATGAAGCTGAATTTGCTAGACAGAACTGAAAAATTCCCTTGTTAAAACATTGATATTTGAATTAAATCTTTGTAAACCACTCACAGGTAGAGGCAGTGGAATACAGGGTGAAACACCATATCTTTGTATTCAGCAGTTTGCATCTTTAACAAAGGTAAAATTAATGTACATGGTATATGTTTAATAAAATTTTTAAAGGTTTAATTTAGCTTCAGTGGTAGCCACGAACCTATTTTACCTTTAGTAACAATTAACTACACATATTTGAACACCGAAAAGATCTCCTATGATCCAAAATGACAAAAGTTTTTTTTTGTTTTTTTTTTAACAAGTAAATAAAATGTAAGTTAGCTAATGCCAGATGCAGTATGTAAAGAACAAAACAGATTGTATCCTTGCTTTCTGTAGTGTCAGTATGTTTTTTTCCTCTGCAGCTGCTCCCATCTTATTAGCACTAATGGTGTCCATTTGACTCATATGTCTTCTTTCACCAAATGAGGAAGACGACCCTGGACACTTTCCATCACTGCTCAACAGTAACAACAGACATGCACACACACAAGACAAACATACAAACACAAATTGGCCAGACACACAGACATGCAGACTTGTGGATAGAAGAGGAGGAGGATGAAGGATGCTGGGGATGAAAATTTCTGAGTGGTGACAGCAACAGAACAATCTACAGCAGTAAATCAGATCCTCCTCCCAGTCGCACACTTTATTACACAGCGTTCCCCTCCGCTGTGCAGCTCAGCACTCATTCAAACTCATCACTCTGAAGACAACAAAATGTTAAAATTCACTTTGATTAGTAAACAGAAGAGTGCATGGATCGTGTGTGGGATTTTTATTACTTCACTTGCTCTGAAGAGCAAAAGTCTTTTAGGACAATCTCAGGTGTTCAACTGTAGGTCTTACACTCACTTTCATCCTTGGTCACAAAGCTTTTTGGAGGCTTGCTTTGGTGTTTTCTCCCCAGCTGAGTTCAGCAGCCTGCATGACTGAGGAAAGCCCCTCGCACTCATCACTGCCTGACCATCAAAAATGTTTGGGGCCGTTCAGTTGAATACCACAGCGCTTCCACCCAATGTGATCTGGCCACGTAAGAAAAACGGAGGTGTGTGTAACATAGTACTTATCACAATTACCTGAAATGTCTCTACTTAAAAGAGGAAAAGTGGGTGGTGGTTGGCACTGTTGCTTTAAACCTCTGTTGTAGCCGTTTTGTGTGGACTTGCATGTTCTAGTGATCATAGATGGATGCACATGATACCGCACTATAAGCAGCATTAATACTCAAATGGTAGTTTCTTCCTTTCCCACTCATGTTTCTAATTCCTGCAAATTTCTCTGTACATGGGGATGCTGGACATTTATCTGCCACAAGTCAGAAAGCTGAGCCATAAGAAATGTATTTCTAATTTGTTGAAAGCAACAGATTGCTAAAACAGAACCATTCTGACACCAAACGCAGATGTAAACTTGTATAAATCAACTCTTCCACTGATGACGATGAATATTTTTTTTTGCAAAAAACCTGAGGAACACTGAAAAAACTGATTATCTATAATAGTGATTAAATCACTAAAGCTGAGACTTGATCTTACAAAATGAGAAACAATAGTGCTGGGCCTGATTTTTTTCTATTCTTATATTTGTCTGTGAGCTTTAATAACCACCAACTGTGCCATTCTGGTTGTATGACAAAACATATTTACAGTTATATATTAAGCTTTTACTACTACGCTAAAGCCACACAGCACACAAGGAGTTTTCGGGTGTCATTGACGTCATTACCACCTAATCAGGCAACTGATATGTCATTCACAGAGTCACTGCAAGACACCACATGCCTCCTTCTGTGGTGCTTTTTGTATCATTGTGTGGTTTTTTTCCCCCTCAAATGTTGTTTTTGAGTATTTAGAAACTCTTACGAAACCATCTCCCTCTGGGGATTATTAAAACTATAAAGTCCTAAATCTTGTTTGTTTGCATTTTAATGGTACATGGAAAATTGAAACTTGGGAATAAATATAATCGAGGACACATGAATAATTTCTGTATCTATGTTATCATAACTTGCTCTATAAACAATCTCTTTCTTTTAAAAGAAGAAAAAAAACTAGAACCTTTTCCCAAAAAAGCAGCAACTATCACAGATGAAGTCGAGCCAGAGAATGAGAATGAAACCGTTTTTTTCTTTGTTTTAATCAAACAAGCTCTAAACAGCTAAGTAAATTCTTTAGTTAATACTTGTATGTTTACACTAAAATAACACTTTTTTTTTATTTTCTAGAAGGAAATCTAGACACTAGTCTCATTGTGTTCACCATTACATTTTGCATCACAATTTTCCAGGTGTGTGAAGACCTGAAGAGAAACCACAGTTTCTTCAGCCTGGCTCTCGGCCAATGTGTCTCTGCAAAGATTCCAGACTTTAAATCATTTGAATAACAGACACGGGCCAGCATTCCACCAATGAAAAATTTCCGCCTTGCGTAAGGGAAACCTCTCCCGGGTACTGAATGAGAACAACTGTGGGAGAAGGAGCGTGCAAGACAGAGAGGTGTCAAGAGAAAGATTGGCCAGGAAAATGAAAAAGGGAGCATTGTAAAGCTGAAAAAGCATGGGGTAGTAACTGTCTGTACCATTGAAGTAAGCTGCAATTACAACTTAATTAAAACTCCAATTTAAGCCAAGACAGAGCAATTAGTTAGACGGTGAATTGCCAGCTAAATGTGAATGAGGGATAGCTGCATGACTGTGTTTGTGTGCATGTACGGAGCGAGCATTGCCCAAATGCAGCGAGAGCTTTCAGTCTCCACTGAAAACACCTCTGGTTAGAGGGTAATGTCCAGCTATTTCTTTTTAATTTGGCCTAGCCGTGTTTTTTTTTGTTTTTTTTTGTGTAGCGTAGAAATGCATGTGGAAGCTCAAACCTTTTAAGTACAGTCAACATAGAAGTTTATTTATGAAAGTTCTTTTAAAAACAACCAGTTGGCCAAAGTGCTGTACATAAAATCTCACACAACAGAAATAAAAGAATTTAAAGCAACACAAAATATCCAATAGAAATTAGCTAAATGACGGGGAGCCAATGAGAACAAATAAGTCTTCAACAATTTTCTAAGTGTTACCAGAAGAAGCACATCTAATTTACAATGGAATACTGTTCCACAGTTTTAGGCTTGCCACCCCAAAGTTATGATCTCCTTTGACGACCAACCGTGAGCGTGGAACAGCTAAAAATCAGCTGTTCATAAGATCTCAGAGGTCTGTTATTAGTGTACGGCGAGAGACGATCAGAGATGTACTCAGTTGCAAATCCATTCAGAGCCCTAAAAAACATACTAAAGAATTTCAAAATCATTTCTGAAATTTACTGAAAGCCAACGGGGAGATGCAAGAACAGGTGTTATCTTTTCTTATTTTTTGGTATGGTCCGCTGCCATATTTTTCCCCTGGCAGACTTTATTGCAAATGTGCAACTCTCAGCAGAGATTAAAAAAAAAAAGAAGAAGACGAAGTCTCACTCTGTAGTTTTTTTTTGTTGTTGTTGTTGTTTTGTTTTTTTTATGCCTACAATAGTCGACGGCTAAATTCGTTGTCGACTATTTTTATTGTCGACTATTGTCGACAACGTCGACTAATTGTTGCAGCCCTAGACCATAATACAGGCAGTTACAGTAATCCAACCTTGAAGTGCACAAGGCTGTAATAGCTGCCTTCAGGTCATTGGTGGAAATAAATTATTTCAGTTTTGCAATAATTCTAAAAATGGAAAAGGTTTTTTTTGTGTGTGCTTTTTTTTGTTTTTGTTTGTTTGTTTGTTTTTACCACGGAGTTTCTCCGCATGTCGAGTTTTAGTTTATTATCAAAAATGAACCCCAAATTTCTGGCGTTAGTTATGGGAGTAAGGGCCACAGGTCCTCAAAGTGTTTTTAAGTCTGGAGAGAAATTAGGAGGGCCAAAAATAACCACCTCAGATTTGCTGTCATTAAACTGAAGACAGTTATTATGACTTTATTGCCTGAAAGCAGTTATGGAGCACCTTGGTTGGTTTAGGGTCCTCAAGATTAAAATGTCAATCTGGGTATAATCTGAGTAAAAATTAGATGAAATGTTGTACTTGTGAAAATTATAACCCAGGGAAAGCATGTAATATGAAAAAAGAATGGGCCCCAGTATTGATCCCTGTGAAATTCTATTCTTGACTGGGGCCATAAAAGAGAAATCCCTGATTTTGACTGAGTAAGTTTTATTACACAAGTAAGTGGTGAACCACTGGGGGACAGTTCCTAGAACATCAATATAATGTGGCAGATGATTTAAAAGAATCTGATGGTCAACAGTATCAAAAGCTGTGATGAAATCTAACAGATGTCACACAACACCAGTGCCATAATTTAATGACACGAGGCTGTCAGAGACCTTGAGCAGGGCCCATTCTGCATGCCGAGCTCTGAAACCCAATTGAAATTTCTCCAGGATGTTATTGCTTTCTAGAACGTTTAGAAGCTGTAGAGACGTTTGCACAGCTTCTCTAGACTTAATCATATTATCATGAATCACTTATTAAGGATTTACTATATAGAATCTCAGAATAAACAGTAAACAATAAACAATTTTTGCCAGAATGAAAACCTACTAGATGGGATACAAATGAAAAACTTCCATAGATCACTTAAAGGGTAAGCTATTAAACACAGTTTACTCCACAGAGTTGCACACTGCCATTCCTGAAAAACTGTTGACAACATATTTAATAGTGTGTGGAGGAGCCAGCGATCTAGTTGGGTTTTAAGGGTTAAACAAGCTAACATGGCCACGCTGATGAAAAGTAATATAAGCACATGTGCTATATAAACTGGCTGGATACACAAGCAGAAGAAAATGAGAGGCTGGGGTTGGCAGACAAACTGGCTGCAGCCCACATAATGTAATCTGGACTTCCTAGAGCCACCACTCACTTGTCAAGGCTAAGGTCAAATGCCTGACTTTATCAAGACACAACAAAGTCACTGCTATCAGTTGCTATACTGTATTCTTTTGTGCACGTGTATGTGTGTACGTGCACATAACTGTGTGTCTGATTGTTTAATTACACATGGAGGATTAGTTTCATCTTGCACTTTATGTGATAGGAAAATTACGCAATAGTATCCATGCAATTCTGACGTATGTAAACCTTAACAGCTGGTGTCTGCACGCCCACGCGCGCGCACACACAAACACACACACACACACACACACACACACACACACACACACACACACACACAAGCACCTTTAACCCATTTTTTGGGGATACTTGGCACAGTTGAAATCCTAATGGAAGTAAATATGCACAGTAAGTAAACTAGGAAGCCTATTGAGGGTGGCGTTTATGTACTGTTTGCAAGCAGATAATCACTGCTGATGACAGATTCATGTTTAGGATAATTAGATCTCTGAATGATGATTTGGGATATTAAGACATGATGACAAGAACACAATCAGAGCTGACTAAGAGATAACACTGAGTATGTGCAGCTACAATCCCTCTTATCCTCTCCTGTCCTTAAAAGATCTCCCCTCTTACTGTAGAAACCCTCTTTCTCCCTCTCCATCTTGGTGTTTCACTTGCTTTCTCCATAACTCTACTCTTCAACCACTCTCTAAAGCAGTTGAAAGATGGAAGGACATAGAGAGAGAGATACAGATAGTGGAAGGGGGATGCATGGAGATACAGGAGAGGGAGGGTATGCGAGTATGTGGGGGATGGTAGCGCTGCAATCTCTAGCAGAGATAGCTCTGACGCACTATTACACACACACTTGTGCTGTGGTATTCAGCAGACCGTGGCGGGTGAGAAACTAATGTAGACCAAGAGTCAGGGCACTTGTCTGGGCTACAAAGAGAGAATCCGGCCGGCACTTTCAAGTTGAACCTGCATGTTGAGAACAGGAAGGAAGCTTAGGTGAACATGTTTTAATTTGATGTATATAAAAAAAAATAAATAAAAAAAAAAAACACACATGCAATGTAAAAAAAAAAAAAGAGACCGATATTAAGACACAACTGCACAAGTCGTTTCTTCGTCTCAGTCACACACACGGTTTCCTGTCCCCTGCCTGTAACCGCGGGCGGAGACGGGTAGAAACAGGAAGGAAGTCAAATCTGAACTTCCTCCCACAGTCAGACCCACCCCAAACGACACTGCGTGGCAAATCATCTTTTTGCCTCACGCACACACACACACAAAACACACACTCCTTTTGTCATACCAATAGTGCGGCAAAGCTCCTCACACTGGCTGATGTGCGGGAGTTTCAGCATCTCCTTCCATTTCTTGCTACGGCCGTTCCGCTTTCCTCCTCCACCTGAGAGACAAGAAGAAGAGGTGTAAATTCAACCGCTGTTGAAACAAAAGAACTCGGGTCTCTAGCCACATCCACCAAGCGCCATTTTTACTGCAAGAATAACAAGTTACCTTGCGAGTTAACCTTGGTGTTTGAAACAGTCGAACATTACATCCCATTAAACCCACTGGAAAAATTGGATGGGAAACTTTGGTCTGGTTCTAAATTGGTTTGAATCCTGCTTGATTTGAACACAGCTCTGAAGATGTGCGCAGATCCTCAAGGCTTTATTTTGGGCCTCCTATTGTTCAGCATCTACATGCTCCCACTATCTCAGATTCTGGAAACAATTAAAATATCTAATTGTAATTATACTGATGATATACGACTCTAAATTACTGTACCGCCAGGGGGACTCAGGTCGCATACAAAGCTTCAGTGTGAGCCTAAGTCAAATCAATACATGGATGTACCTAACTTTTTTTCAGTTAAATAAATATAAAACTGATACTACTGTGTTTGGAAACAAAGATGACAGTACAAATATTAGTACTCTTCAGTAAGCAATGTTAGAAACGGATCGAGCCAGAAATCCTGGTGTCCTTTTGGACTCTGAGCTAAATTTTAACAGCCATATTAAAGCAGTAACCAAATCAGCCTTTTGCCACCTGAAGAATATATCTAGAATATGGCCTGATGGTTCAGCATGATTAAAAAAAAAAAAGAAATAATTTGCCTTTCTTTGGTTTGCTTTTACACCGCACTTTACTCAAGTGGACCAAACCACCTGGACAACGTCACACAGTTACAGCAACTGCTCACTGGGAGAGATATTCCACGAAACAACCACTGGCTAACAAGAAAGAAGAAAATCTGGCTCATTCATTGGCCAGGACCAAAAACAGTTCATTTACCACAACAACAGAGCAGCACCAAGGTAAAGCAGTCTTGGGGTTCCTGTTTTTACTTTGGTTTTCAAACCCAATATGATTTTCTCCAGAATCTGTACAGTATGAGCAGCAGGAGAGGCAGCAAGCTATCCAGCCTGTTGCACGACGATGCGTCACATCCTCTCTTTGAATCACTGGTTTCCCTTCACACAGTAAGCAAACCACACCAGGATTCACTTCCAAGTGAACAGAGATGCCTGGTTTTCAAGCAGACCAAAGTTCCCTTCTTTGGTTGGCTACTTGTAATGGAGTATCACAAGTCTCTCAAAAAATAAAAAATCATAAAGACAACTGCAACTAATCCAGAATGTAAGGACATGAGCAGCAGAAAGACAAAAAAGGGGGTAAAACTCCAGTTGTCACATCTCTACATTGGCTTTCTGTTATTTTTGTTTTTTGGGTTTTTTTTTTTTATGCACTTGTTATTGCTCCCTGCTGTAATGCTTTTGTTTTATGTAAAGTACTTTGAATTGGCCTGTACATGAAATGTGGTATACAAATAAATTGATTTTAGTCTTTGAAACTGATTTTGAAATGTTCCTGCTGGTGTACAAGGCTCTCAATGGTTCTGGTCCAAATTATTTATATATATATATATATATATATATATATATATATATATATATATATATATATATGTGTGTGTGATTTGCTGACATCGTATCAACTACTGAGACTGTTAAGCTCTAAAGGTTAGTTTACTTTACATCCCTAAGGTTAATATTTAAACATTTAGTTCTCTGCCCCTAACAACTGCCAGTGTCTTTATCATTCGTTGTGATCACAGAAACTGTGATCTGTGAAATTCTGAACTGTCAGAAAACATAAAATCTGATCCAAACCTTAGATTTGTTAAATCGGGGCACAAAAATTCTTATTTGCGTCAGTTTTTTTTCTTGCTGAATGTATTTTATTTACACTAGAAGTGATGGTGATCATGTATTTCCCATTAACATGCATAATATTAATCATTTCTATTGTCTGTTTCTCTCCATTTGAGCCTGTTCCCTTTCTATTTAATTTCCTTTATTCTTTAACTTTATTCAGTTTCTAATGTACTCTAAGGTTCCTTCTGCACCTTGCTTTCCATGTTTTACGTAAAGCACTGAAATGTCTAGTAGACAAAATGTGCTGTGCAAATAAACCTGCTTTGCCGTACCTTTGCCTTGGTTTTACTGTTCAACACTTTGGTCAACACTGTTGTGTTTTAAGTGCTCTATAAATAAATTGGACTGGATTTGTGTGACCAAAAGCAACTGGTTCATCTCACCAGTCACCTCCATGCATTATTAGACGTTGTGATGAAGAATGCTGACAGCTTCAAAGATCAAAGGGCACACACACCTCTTCCCACACATACACAAAGTAGAACTCAGTCAAATATTAGCTAAACATAACTTTATTATTTACAGATTATCTCTCTGTCATACACACAAAGGTCGGTGTTGGGCAGTTAACACTCAGAATAGAAGTTATGACTTTGATGCACCACAGCACTCTTCAGAGGACCTTGCTCAGTCTCTAAAACATGTGTCAAGCTCAAGACCTGCAGGCCACATCTGGCCCATGAATGAATTTTCTGTCTCGCGTGATCATATCTAATCACTATTAGAGCTGGCCCGCTGATAAGAGTGCACACACCACCATAATACTACAAGTCCCACAATGCACTGCCAGTGCGTTGGCATGTCAATCACGGGGCCCGTGAGCGTGTACCTTGCTCGTTCTTTAGCAGCCTGACGGAGCTACTCACCTTTGTAAACTGTCAAAAACCCAAAAAAATGGCTAAAGGAAAAGTGGACTTTAAAAACACAAAATATGTTTGCAGATGTAAAGAACAAAGCTGTGTGTCTTCTGTGTAGACAGAGTGTGGCTGTAATGAAAAAATACAACGTAAGAGACACTTTGAAACAAAGCACCATGACAGATAGAAGAATATAGACAGTAAACAAAGACTCCAATGGTAGAAGAGTCATTCAAGCTTTAGGCACCAGAGTTTTAAAAGTTTTGAAATGAGAAAAAATGTTGAATATGAACCAGTTTATGATGGCAGTAAAATTACTAATCTATTTTTGTATTGTGGCATCACAGGTTGGCAGCCATACTATATTAAATAACTTTCACTGACATATATATATTAGAGCTGTCAAAAATAACACATTAACGACAATAACTAATTTATGCAATTAACTGTGTTAGTATTTTTAATTCATGTGCAGCATGTGAAACTCCATACATCCATCATTGCTCTGTTATGATGGCGGGACATGGAGAGGCGAGATGGAAAAGATGAGCAGGGTGGATCTATGGATGAATTTGAGGATAACATTAAAGGAGAAACCCATGGACGTCGCCCTTGTGGAGAATGAGTGTTTTAACATCCACTCCAGTAAGAGGAAGAAGAAACTAGCGGTTCATAATTCACCCATTTACCTCACAGTATTGTTTTTGGCAGGACCTTCTCAAACACAGTAGTTGGCTGGTAGACAGGGTTCATACTTCAGCTACGCGGCGGCGGGTAAAGATCGTTTCTTAGGTCTTGATTTTATGAAATATTTAACTGATTATTACAACTAAAGTGATCATCTAATGTAAAAGAAAAAAAGCACAAAACCCAAGTATGCATTGGTTTGCTCTTTCTGCTGATACAGTACAGTAAGCTGTAAATGGCGATTAATCATGATTAATTCATATGTAGCCTGTTTGCCTGTAGAAAATGTTTTCACTTAAAATTACTCTGAAAAATGCACACAGAGCCATAAGAAATAAGGCAATAGATTTTATTTATTTTATTTTTCATTTACTGATTAACATACTTTTATAGGCAATAACTTACAGACTCTGTTAGCTCCAGGTTCAATATGTGCAATAAGGTCATTTTAATAACTTTAATAAACATTGAACTAGTCTGGCTCTCAACTTGTTCCTTTTTTTTTTTTTTTTTTTTTCATTTTGGTCTGCTGTGTATTTGAGTTTGAATAAGCTTTTCATTTAACAGCCGCACTGCTCTTCCAGTTCTAATAATGCATTGTCCAGTTCTTAACCCAAGTTTAGTAGTTTCTGCAACCTCTGTAGAGGTTTTTTGCTTGCTGCCAATAATTTGACCGTTCTGAAACAGATTAAAGTGTAACTACATCTCCTACTTTTGTGACTCCACCCACTGCCAAATTTGAAAAATGCCTGAAACTGCAAGGGTTTCAGGTATTTCAGAGAGGTGTGGGTGATCAGGTAACGGAGAGTGGGCGGGATACACAGGCAGAAATGACTGACAGACAGCAGCTCAGCTCACAGGCAAGATGCAAACCGAGGTTCACTAAGCACCTACGCCACAGAGCGACCTTTGGGCTACAAATTTTATCAACAGTATATGTGGTTTTCATCACAATTAAGTAATTCTGTGTTGTTTAAAGCTCAAAAAACACATTTTTGGGTGCACTACCTCTTTAGCATCAGTTCCACAACAACAAGATGTCGTCCCACATCTTATTTAAGGGGTTAAAATACTTGTCTACAGCTGAAAGATAATCACCCATGCAATTATTTTCCAACAGAAGGCTCTTACCCATTTACTTAGTTAAATCCAGGTAGCGGCTTTTTGGGGAGGACGGGCAGTATAATTTAATTCAAAACAAATTCATCATTTTTCTTTTTGATTAAATTTAACATTTCAGACTATACGAGTTAGGATCAGACTGAAAGAGCTCTGAAATCTGCAACTTTAAGCTTGTTTTGTTTTTCTGAGTAAAATTAAAAATTAATTGTTTCACCGCCTATTTTAAGAATCCTTTGTGGGGCCTCTTGATGGTTAGGTGCACCCACATCTACACTGTCACCCCTGTCAGACCCCGTAGACCACCTCAATCTCTCTTTTCCTTTCAATTTCCATTTGGCACTCTACTGTATGATCTACATCTAAATGTGCAAATACCACAATGTTATAAATATACTGCGCATCCTTTTTGTCATATTTAATAGATTTGTAAGCAGTCAACTTAAACTCAACAGAAGCCCTCCAAAGACAATTTAAGTATTTTAAATAATTAGGCTATCGGGGTGTTCTCACAGCAACAGCTCATTTACAAGTTTGTGAACTCTGAGTATTTCCCCTGAGGAATCCAGCTGCAGACCTCTCTCTCTCTCTCTCTCTCTCTCAAGCCAGTGTTGTTTTAACATGAAGTAGGAGTATGAAGTAGGCTTCGTAAGCCTTTACTTATTTCACCTCAGCTGTGCACCAAAAAGTGCTTCTGAACAAGTCTGAAAGGAAAAGCAAAAATTAGCAATTCAGCAAACAAAATGTTCATGTTTCACATGAAACCAACAAGACCTTGTTTAGTTTGTGAACATCAGCCCAGCACAGAAGGATAAAGTTTGTATATGCGATGCTACGATTAGCAGACAAGTATCTCTAAAGAAAATGACCACAGAAAACCCGGATGTTGAGTCAATAAATACCGGCACCTACTTCAGAGTAACACGATGTAGGTTTGAATGTACACTTTCTGTTGCACTTAAAACCAGATGTTTGCAGGTGATAGTAGGTTTGTAGACAAGTGGGGAAAAAAGCCTTTCAGACTACTTTGAAAACAAAAAGATATCATTTTTCCACTGCCTTTTAAAACTGAGGACCGACAGGCCATCTTCGTGCACCGTCATTTCATTTTTAAAAGTACAAAAGTGGAATATGGGTTTATTCGAAGTTGATGCACATCTGAACCAGCAGCAGAGAAAAGTGTTGTCACTCGGCTGATTACAAGACATTGCACAATGATGGCATATGAAACATCATTATGTGAAATGAAAGGAGCCTTTTAGCTAAAATACAGAACACTTGGTGCTTGGGTCAGATCACAACTACCACAAACAACCACTTCATAGTCTGTGTAGGGCCTAATGGAGACTCCCTCCTACCAAAGATCTGGGTTTTCATCTGTACACAAGTGAAGTGAACCCAGGGTTTAAACGCCCTGCGGTTCGATTCACACTCCTGAGATTTTGATTCATTCACAAAGCAGAGCCACACAGGGCTAGATCACAGAAAAAAAAAATATTTTCACATTTAGGATAGATGAACTAAAAGTCTCATTTCCTTCCAATTGAATCTCTTTGTTTGGTAACAATTACAAGTGCCAAATTAATATGTCATCTTATCTCACATTGAAGAATATAAAGCCTGTGTTTAGTTGTCCTCTACAACTGTATAAATATCAAAAGTGACAAAAATGATTATCTAAAAATCAACAGAAGTACATTTACAACTGTCAACCAGCCTGAAACTGCATACCCAAAAAGATGGAAGAAAAATATTAATCATATCTAGTGAAATATAGTGTAGTTTGGCATAATATTACATATGACTGAAACACAAAGCAAAAATGCACGTCTAACTTCAAAGTCAGCAGATTCACACCATCTTTGTGCAGAAGAATTGCTGTTTGTCCCATCATTTTATAACACAGCGCTGACGTAAACCACACAGTCTGACGGGGAAATCCTCTGCCCTGAAGTTCAAGAGACACCAGATGTCCCAACATGTGACAGTTTTAACACATAAAGGGGGGTCATAATGTTCGGATATCGGCAAAAAAAAACATCCTACTAACGTACACAAGCATATTTATCGCCACTCCACACACTCTTCTCTCTAAAAAGGTACCACTTCAATCAGGTGTAAAAAAAATCTAGGGGTGAAACTGGATTGTTTTTTGAAACTGGACAAACAGGTTGATTCTGTTGTGAAAATAAGTGTTTTTTTCAGTTTCGCCTGTTGTCCAAAGTAAAGCTATTCCTCAGCCACAGTGATCTGGAGAAGGTCATCAGTGCCTTCCCAGTCTTTTTCAGAGGTAAGTCCATAATTCTGGAATATTCTTCCCCAAGAGTTACGCTCCCTCACTGACTGGCCTCTATTTAAAGCCAAACTCAAGATCTATTTATTTAGAAAGGCCTTTGACTTTTAGTACTTTCCTTCAATGTGTTTCATACCTCTAACACTTTCTTTGATATTTTGTATTCATTTGTTTTTATGATGTAAAAGACTTTGGTAAACTTGGGAATTGTTGGAAGAAATAAACTTTGATTTAAAAAAAAAAAAAAAAAAAACTGTTCATGCTTCATTTTATGCAACATAAGTCACACGTTTCAAAATGATGCTTGAAACAACCATCAGTACTCAGTCACCTTAAATGCCTCCAAGTCTGATTATTTGTGTTGTCAATGATCATTTTACATAGTTTTGTCTCCATCAAAGAGAGTTAAAAAAGCTGCATGAAATAAGTATTTTTTTCCATAACCATTTCTGCTTCATTTTCCACCATTTGAGTTTTAACTTCCACCCTTGTAATGGCATCATCTTAATGCCTCTGCTAGCGTTTAATGGCACCCAAGTGGAGAATAAGTGCCATCAACTGTTTTTCTCCAGGCACTCACCTACTTATGTTGGACCAACTGTTACTTGACAAGCATTTCTTGACATTAACATCATGCATTCATTTGCAAAACCAGACATAACACAGGTATGGACTTATTTTTTACTAAAACATTAAAAGACGGGCCAATAAGTCAAAGTATTTATCAAAAAAAAGAACGCAAAACGGTTGTCAAAAGCACTAATGGCACTATTTTTTGTATTTTGAAGAAGAGAAAAACAAGATTTTTTATTATTTTAATTTGCTAAAAAAAAATTTGCATTAAAAAAACAAAAAAAGAACAGAAAAAGCTGATTTAATCATATATTTTATTGCCAAAATAATTTTTTATGATAGTGAGAGCCAACTTCAAGCTATAAGAATCTATTTTAACAGAAAAAGGCTGGGGGAAAAAAAAAGTAAGCAGCAAAGAAGAAGTTTAAAATATCCCACTGCTCTCCTGTTAGGGAAGACAGGTATGCTGAAAGACCTGTTCTGAGGCTGCAGGGCATGCACGTTTACAAAAGCAGACAAGTAAGCACACAAAAAATGTACTGTTGTTGCAAGAAAAGCGAACACAAAAAGAGAGAGCAGTAAACCCTTCATAGGTCGAGGCGCGTGGTATGTGAAGATGACTGACTACACCTGGCCGCTTATTTCAAAGCAGCAAGCTGTGGATACACATGGAGAAAAAACAGCTCTGCAAGAAATAAATTGTTGAACCTGGATGAAGCATGACATCTACATTTGAGGTAAAAAGAAAAAAAAAAAGGGGGGGGGGGGGGGGGGGGGGGGGGGGAGAGAAGGAAAAGACATGAACAAACTGAGGAAAATGGCAAGACAGAGAGATTAAGAGGAGAAAAGAGATTTTTAATAGCAAGCTGTGGAAGAGTGAGTGTGCATGAGCATATGTGCCTGTCAAAGTCGACTGGGTCACCCCACCCTGTTTAATGTCACTCTGACGTCAAGGCCATGTGTGCAGGCCGTTAATGCAGACAGGACGAAGCAAGTATTTATTTAACTTTGGTTCTCCCCTCCAAGAGAACAGGTCCCTCCATAAACACCAGCATCAGAGCAGTTCTGCTCATTCGGCCAGCGCTGAGATCACCTCAAGTCTTGGGATCAGCTGCTGAAAGTGTGCTAATGACAAGACTCAAAAAGTTAAAAGCTGGAGACAAAATATGAGACATGTTGCTTGACAATGAGGATGCCCATTCCCTTCCATGAAAGATTAACAGATGGATAGAGTCATCCTGGTCACACAGAAATAAGACGCGTGACATATCATCAGTGTCTCTGGTTTGAGTTAGACTGGCCACAACTGCCTCATATCACCCATTCCAACTTTTAATAATTCCATGTTTCCTGTCACTCGCCACTGTCAACTGTCCAACACAAATGACACATAAGCGGCCTGCGCTTGCCATGGACAAACAGATGATCTAACTAAATCCTTGCTAACAAAAGCCAACAGTGAGTCAGCTTATAACGGGACACAAGTGCATCTAATGAGAAAGGGTTTTTTTCTGTTTTTGTTTTGTTTTTTTACTATGTAATAAACTTTTGTGACAATAATTTTCCATTACAACAACCTAATTTGCTGCATTTCTTACATCAGAGATGTACCATCACTGCTTTCTTTTTCATTTCATGTGTATTTTCTTATGTTTCCTCCATGTGCAAGTCCAGCCAGTTGCATGCATTTAAAAAAAAAAAGCAAAACATGTAAAACACAAACAAAGCGTCAGTGATTTTACTGCATGTATTCTTCATGAAGGTCTTGTTTGTTTGCATCTCACTGTCTGAAGTGAATTATGACCCCATTAGCGAATGTACAGTCACAGTGTCCTCCGTCTCTGCTTTGTCTCTGACCCTGAGATCAGTGGCTGCTTTCACAAGCTCGTGGCTTCAACGCCATCCAAAATATCTTCACTGACTCCCCCCTCTGCTCTTTCTTGCATCTCAAGTGGAAGCCAGACTTGTTCTAATAAAATGGTTTACTAAGACAAGTCTAAAACTTATTTCTTATCCTAAACTTTAAGTTAAATACAAAGAAGGACATGAACTAATGATTAACTTCTTTATGACTTAGAAATGGAAGTCTTCAATCAGATAAAACCACATGTGGATTGATAATATTTCAAACAGCAGCACACAAAAAACATAATTAAGTGAGTTACTTATAGAATAAAACTAGATTAAAATTACAAATATTTTTTGTATCTCATGAAATAGCTAACAGTGTGCCATTCAAAGCATATTTTGTAATTCCGAAGAAAAAACAAATATCAAAGAACAACAACAAAAAGAAATTCTCATGAACTTTGAGCAGCACTGCCATCTTTCAAACCCGTCTTTATCTTCTTTCACCATGTGGGAGAAGCTGCTCATCCATCTGATAAACACATGTCGCACACTGACACTGAGAATAACGGCCACAAGGCCAGAAAATCTGGCTCGCCTGTGACAGTGACAGACCAACCACAGCAGCAAGCGGCAAGTTTTTACATCTTAACACAACATGCTTTGGGGCCATCAGGTTACACACTTACATGGAGTTTAATTCCTTCAGTCCTGCCAAAGCAAGCTGTGGTATGAACAAGTATTGCAAGTCTATAAAAACATATCTAACAATGTTTACTGATTTTTTTTTCCAAGGTAATCACAGTCTATCTGGTACCAGCTACTCTGATTTGATCTCCACCTTGTGGCATCAACCTAAGTGGAGAGGTACTCTCCCAAAAACATGACTTAAATGGTAGGAAATGAGAGAGGGTCACTCATAGTTTAAACCCATTGTAATATGTGCATGCACACGCACATGGGCACAATGGAGCAGGGCCATGATACATCAATGGCCTTTTACTTTTCCAGTCAGTCACTCTCCCATACAGCATGCGACTGGATGGGGTAGCCATCAGCCACCAGTAGCAGAAAAATTAACTGCAAGCATTTACATTACGTATTCAAAGCAAAGACGCAGTGTTTGCAGTAGGTGCTCCATCTGTACATTTTCAGAGAGACACTAAGAGGAGAACAGAAAATGTGAATACCAGGCAGCTTTGCTCTCTTCTAATCCTTACCTCGTTCTTACTGCCCTTCCCCATATAAAAACGGTTCTCCTCTCATTATGCCTTCATTAATTCTTTATAGCCAGACTTTCTCTTTCCTGCCATATGGCAGAGGGAGAGAGAAAACCCAGGTCACGTGCAAAACTGAGAACATTTCGACATCCGAGTGAATACCAGGACACGACAACAACAAACGAACAAGGCTGTGGAAATCACATGAGGTAGGACATATAGTTTTTCACATGAGCAGAAAAGACAACCTCACATGCACACACACCTTACACATAAACATGCTCATTCCAGCAGCATGCTGTGGTGTTTTGTAAGACCTTTCCTTCCTCTGCCCCATCTCTCCGTGTTCGACATATTCCATTAAACAGAGCCAAGATGTACTTGAAAAATGACCCTTGTTTTCGCAGCGTCTTAGAGGAGACGGGGGAGGAAAAGCCAGGAAGGGAACGTGGTGAGACTAAACTTAAGCAAGACACTGCGTGACTCTGTGTGTTTAAGAGGGCAAACCGAAAAGGTTGATCAACTTTAAGTTATTTACAGATGGAGGGCCTGCTGGTTAATTTCACGGTCAACAAAATCAGCTTTTCCGGTACTGAGCCTTGAGAGTAGAACACACAGCACTTCTTACACCTTGACGTTATCTTCGATAAGACAAGACATCGGGTCATATTGAAGGCAGGACTCAGCATTTATCAAGGGCAGATGCCCACTTAACATTTAAAACACTTGCCACAAGACTTCTTTGAGTTTTCATTTTAACTTTTAAACTCTTGTAGGAAGAATATAACAAAAAAGAAAAAAAGTGCCTCTTCATGCTTAACCAACTAGCCAAAAAACTGTTAATGAACATCCAAGTAGCCGCCCAGCTACACGTTGTTGCCGCTGCCATGCAGCAGAGCCGAGCATGCAACACACTGCATCTCACACTCCGCATGGCCCATTTGTGGGTCTCATAAATGTAAATTGAGTCCCACATCAAGGGACAGTCACAAAGCAATGTGTTTTATGAGTCTCAGCTGAAGGAAACACCCCAGAGTGATGACAACAAGTGTTTGCCCAGCTACAACCACAAAGCTAATAAAGCTACGCTGGCTAACGTCACAGAGGAACGTGACGTTAGCCACTCACAAGTGGTCTGAAAGCCCTGCTAGCCTGCAATTTGAAGGCTGGTGGTGAGGAGACAGATAATACAAAGGAGGTTAGTAACATCAACAGCAGAGGTGTGTCCACTTAAACCTGCACTGTGCGTCTATAAACATAAAAGCTTCGCATTACGAGAGGCAGAAAGTTTTGGAGAAGGATTATAAGATTAAAGTTTCTTGGGTTTATGAAAGGTATGTGCGCATTGGACTGACCACATTTCCTCGTTTTATAAAGACAGCTGCAATGAATAAAAAATAATCACAGCATAGATTTAGTGATTGCATTTCATCCAAGAAGATATAAAAATTAAAACAAACACTTCTCATTCAGTCACGGTTCACAGTTCAAAAACACATGGGACTGTAGAGCACCATTAACACATGTTCATGTCAGAGAATTCATGTTTGTATTAAAGGATAATAACTCGGCTCCATGACATCCAATTCTTTGCTGCCCTTTGGACAATTTCATTACCTGTTAGCACCAACAGATTTCTAAAGCGTGAATGCTCGGAGCGGAGATCAAAGTCAGTGACAAAAGACATCCATTTTAATCAGGTCTGAATTAAAATTTTCTTCTCTTAGCCTGGAGCACTTTTATGGCTGCGGTGCAGCAAGTGCAGCTGATTTCTAATTAATTAAAAGTACAAAAATGACATTTTATAATTACCAGTAGATTCAAACCAATACTGGACTTTTGTGGCTCATGCTGATGTTTGTTCAGGCAAAAAGTAAACAAGACTTTATTTTATATATATATATATATATATATATATATATATATATATATATATATATATATATATATGCACAATTTTTCTGCTTGGGTCCTCTGACCGGGGATGTTTCTGCTCTCCATGCCACGCTTATTTTAATGCATCACATACCATCTGAATAGATTATACTTGCATGGTTAAGTGAGTTGTGCGTGTGGGGCCCGCACTGCAGTCCTTGATCTTTTAATGCATCTAGATTAGACATATAAATATTTACCACAAACTACATGGAGCACGGGGAAAAAAATATCCACGCACAAAACCAGGCACCCGTTCACACACTTATTCAGATACTGATGGCAGAAGCTGCCATGCAAGGCGCTCAACCACGACCCATCAGGAGCAATTAGGGGTTCGGTGTCTTATCCTCGATGTTGTGCGCTGAGACCACAATGCATCTGTATTTGTTCATCTCAAAGCGGACTGGGACCTGCGTTTGTAGGCGGACCAAGTCCGCTTCTTTGATTTTAATCAGAATTTGTTTGCACATTCACCACATTCCAAGCAAAAGGACTAGGATTTGAATCAAAAACGCTGATGTGAATGCTCCCTTAAGGCTGGGATATGCTTGCTGTGTGGGGCACGTCCGCGTACATATCATGGTTTCCACGCGTTCAAAGCATTTCTTTGGCATGTAGGCCACTTGTGAGGTAAAGTGTGCATGGTTGAGTTGCAATATTGATTTGAACACTAGAGGCGTTATGGGAACAAAAGCATGAACATGTTATGTCTGACGTAAACAAATGGATCATTTTGAAGACCTTCTCCACAACTACCAGCATCTGTAAGAATTTTTTCTTTGCACAGTGACAAGCACTCATACCCGAAACTCTCTCAAGACATAAAAAAGAGATTACAGACTCTCGTAGTCGTTCACACTCACCTACTCTTACAGAAGCATCACAATTGTTATATTAAATTAAATGTTATTGTCATTTGTGTTATTCTGCAGCTCCATATGCTCGGCTGTGTAAACTGACATGTGCAAGATGGTTAACAGTCTCAGTTACTCCTATAGCATTGTTCCATCTATTGTTTACATTCGACTTTACTGTGTCCCACCTCCTCCGACACAGAATTGTGACGTCTGTCTCACTTCAATGACGTAAAGGTCAGATGAAACGCGACATGACAAGATCAGATATGGGTCACAGTTGATCTTAAGTTGATCTACTGTTGGCCGAAGCCTCAGAAATGTTCTTCGCACAGGAATGACACAGAACCTGGATTAAAAATCAGCTTAAACAAGGCTGATGGAGCAATGAATCCTCTTCAGAGGATAGACCTCAATATTACTGAAGCAGTGTGAGATCGTGTTAGCAGAGAACAGAACATTTACAGTAACTACCAAAGAAGTGATTTGGAAGGTCCTTCAAGGAAGCCTGGAGAACTATTCCTAAAGACTACAAAAAAAATTTAAAAGAAAGCTTGTCTAAGAAGGTGGTCATACTAAATATT
Organism: Melanotaenia boesemani; assembly: GCF_017639745.1. Taxonomy (NCBI): domain Eukaryota; kingdom Metazoa; phylum Chordata; class Actinopteri; order Atheriniformes; family Melanotaeniidae; genus Melanotaenia; species Melanotaenia boesemani. The sequence goes on along the minus strand of NC_055685.1, from coordinate 32,141,519 downwards.
GACTTTCAAGCTTGTTAGAGATTTCTAACTAAGTTTTCTACTTTCATTTACTGTATTTCTATGTATGTTTACAATGAATAAATCGCTGCACCTACTGTAGTTCCCATTTTACTGCCGATATATAAAAGGAACAAACAGTGGCTCAACACTTCATTTGGTAATGTACTTAATGTGGAATTGTTATCCCTTTCTTTCTTTTCATTTGCTAACAGAACAGGTTTTGTGTCAACATACAAACCATTTTCTACACAAACAATAAAACCTAAAATAACAAAATCAAACAACAGTTCAACTTAAATGTACCACAATGTATATGAGTCAAAGCTGTTTTGTGTCTAAAACAGAGATGCAACTTTTTCTAAGGGTGCATTCACACCCGGCAAATCTGGGGAGTCGGTTTAATTGGACAGGGAATTCTGAGAAATTTTACACCTTTGGCTTGGTTTGCTTTTACACTGCATATAAAACAAGTAGACCAAAGCACCTGGACAACATCACGCAGTTATAACTGCTCAGTAGGGGCGATATGCCCTGAAATGACCACTGGCCAAGAAAAAAAACAAACCCAAGAGGAAGAAGAAAAACCAGCTCATCGATTGGCCAGGACCGAAAAACAGAAATCATTCCTCTTCAGTCGGCTCTTTTACTGCAAGTAAACAATGGAGCAACAATCAATTCATGCTGTCTTTGTCTTGTCTTGGTTTCTGTTTTTACTTTGGTGATCAAACCTAATCCGGTTTTTACCAGAATCTCTCCAGTCTAAGAAGCAGGAGAAGCAGCAAGCTGATAAGCACGTTCGCTCTTGATCTCTTCGGGTCACTGTTTGCTTTCACACTGCAAGCAAAATACAACAGGGTGAACTTGGAACTGAACCGAATCCCCTGGTCTTCAAGCAAATCAGAGTTCCCTTCTTTGGCCAGGAAAATAGTATGAATGAGCATCCACATCGCTCCAAATGAACCGTACTATCCGTGGAAGCCGACCAGGTTTAGCTTAAAGCAGACCAAACTGTGCCAATGTGAATGCCCAGATCAGCACTTCTAATCTGAATCCTAGTTCATTAGTTCTGAAAGTCTGGATCATTTGGGGAGGTGTGAAAGCACAACTATACTCTGCTCAGCCCACAGAAACCAGCTCTGGTCCCACTAAAAGTTCTGGGTTCGCTTTTTTTTTATTTTTTATTTTTTTTTAAGTGAAGCAAACGCAGGAAGCGGACTACAACACAAAGGGAATTGTGGGTAAACACAACCAAAATATATTGTTCGTACACAACGATAGTCGGGAGAAACATCTCACAATGTAGAGTAACAACACTTTAAAAGTTCCGTTAAAAACATGGTCAACCAAAGACTGGTAGGATCTGATGTAGCTCTGATGGTGTCCTGCATTAACCACCAGATGAGCGAGTTCTCTCGTTCGTTGTTCATGTTGTTGTCTCTTCTACTAACTCTAGATGCGGCCCTGCCTCAGGCAATGAGGGGAACGTTATTCAAAACGGAGTCCCCAACAGTACCGAGTGTAGAAGACCAGTAGATGAATACACCTTTAAACTTCCAGCTGAATGCAGGATGTGAAAATCAGCTCTTTAAGGGATATTCAGTGAAATGTTAAGTTCAGAGTAAGACAAAAGCAGAGGAGATTCATTGGTAACCCATGTCACCCATTTCTGACACCTTGGGTCAGAGTGCTCAGTTTAAGCTTTGCAAAAACTTCAGACTCAGTTCCTTAAACTACTTTTTAAAGCACTCTGAACAACTATTTGTAGATGATTTTTGTAGTTATGTCTAGAACTAATACTGTAAATATAAAAGAACTCTTAGTTCAAAAATATGCTTCGTGTTAAACTGCAGCTGTTTGCAAAGGCTTTACAATGTTGGATTTTTCCCTTATCAGTTCCTCTTTGCTTCTTCATTGGTATTGGAATTAGCATCTGTTTACTTTTCCAAGCTTTTTTTTTTTTTTCCTTCTTCTTAATGAAGCTTGCATGAAAATTTCCTAACCAAGAAACAACTGTAATGTTCAATTAAAGCAACACACCAACGCGTTGATAAAACCTGATTACTGTTTTATATAAACTGTTCATCTCTATAAATAAAACCAGTTTACAGAACGTCCTTCCAGGATGATTATTACAAATAAATGTAATTGGGCTGCTGTGGTTTCAGAGCTGAAGAGTAAACATTTTTTTTTTTTTTTTTTTTTTTTAAACACACTTTACACAACCACCTGCTCCACTATGGCACTTTGACCGGCTATTCTGCCAACTCAGGTACTACAAAGTGTTTTGAACAGTGGAGTCTGCAAGACAAATTATGAAAACACCAGATTCAAAAGCTCCCACAAATTTTCTTTGAGTTTTAGCCTATTAATGGTCCAATTTTACCCGTCTTCTCAGATGTCATATATTGCATTTGGTTGTTTACAGGGAAATATTAAATATGGGTAGCTATCCATGACTACATTTATTATTGTTTGTAAAGAAATTATGACACTAAACTGTGTGGAAGTCACTGATAAACTGTCAATATGTTTTTAAATCTACTAAACTAAGATCATACTAACAAAACACTACTTCTGAAACATATGCTTTAGCAGAAATTTCCTTCAAAACTAGAAGACTGACATATTATGCAACTGTCAAGTACTCCACTCACTGTGCTTCATACCTAAATACTGTAATTTTAGCTCTCTTTTCCCTTTATATACGTCATACAAAACGCATGTGTGAAACTCACAAAGGCAGGGAGAAGTAACAATGAGAGCGGTGTCATCTCCAACCACTTCCTTTGGCGTGTGTCATTTCAGCTGTGGCAGACTGGGCACACCCAGAGCTGCTTACTCTGGCCACCCACTTTCACAGGAACAGGTAACAGACCGTTTTCTAGGCACTTCCCGACATGCAGTTTCAATTGTGTGATGTAGAACATAAATAAAATATGTTTGTGTGCAAAAGCTTACAACTAGCATTCTAAGATCCTTTATCCTGAACTAGAAAGCCTGGGAGTTACAAAAAGGCTGGTTTGCCTAATGACACTATTTTGTGTTTAAAAAGTGGAGTTTGCTCTTTAACTGTTGACAGGAAACAATGTGACAAACCTTTTGACAGCTGATACACACATCTGGTAACTGGCAAGAAGATTTATGATGTAATTCCTGTCTTGTGCAAGTTAAAATATGTTAACTGGGACTTGTTAGGTGTTCCAAGTAATAATTAACACAGTGAGTAGTCAATTCAATGTTTGTTAGTTTTTTTTTAAGTTGCCAGACTTTTTTGTAATCTTTTAAAGCGATCTTTAGCAACAATTCTCAAGGCTTTCTAAGGGTTGTTCAGTATTTTTCCTTTTGGATACTACCTGCTTTTTTACTCATTGTCAGTGCTTCTCCCTGACCATTTCAAAAGGAATGTGTTGTTTGTTTGCTACACAACACTGGTTCAGGTTTTAATGTTATCTTAAGACCCTTTGTTACTGACAAACTGTCGCTAAGACAGATAAATTTGTTCCCATTTCTAAATGATGCTAAAGAAAAAAAAGGGTCAAAGATAACACAGAATGGCAGAAATAAATATTTTTGCACCAGAAAGATGATTTCAAAAAAGTTAATAGCCAAAAACATGGCGCATGTTCACTGAAGCCTCATCAGAAATGGTCTCCATGGACGGTGGAAGTCAAGAAGCAATATTTAAAGGAAGGGAAATGGGAAGAAAAGGCTTAAGTATGTTAAAAGACACAAAAACTGGAGTGAAAATCAGTGGCAACAGGTCTGATGGAGGAATAATTCCTCCCCAGATCCTGAACCTCAACATTATTGAAGAAGTGGGGAGTCACCTGGACAGAGAACGGAACAAATGGCAGTAACATCAAAAAAATAGCTTTGGAAAGTTCTTCAACAAGTCTGAAGAACTGTTCCTGAAGACTTCTTAAAGACCTCGCAAGAAAGATTGTCTAGAAGGTTCAGAATGAGTTGAAGAATAAAAGGTGGTCTTTCTGGCTAGCAGAGTAGTACTAACATTGTTTTTATACCTCATATACTCTATTTCTATTTATGTTTGCACATCTGTCAATAAATCACAGCACCTAGTTCCCATTTTCAGGGCAATAAATAAAGAAATAATGGGTGGCTGAAGACTTTTGCACAGTACTGAACTAGATCTATTGAGCAGGCTTCATTTTTGTCGCATGAAATTGTAAATCTCTACAAAAATCCAGTTAACTAAAAAAATGACCTGTCAAACAATTTTTTAATAAATCTTGACGCATTAATAAGTGTTTTATGTATATGCTGTTTTGCTGGATCACATATGGAGACAATGCTCTTTCCAACGTCTGTTTACATTCATATTTATCACCAAGGGCCTTTTGGAGCCTCTGCTGATAAACGCATTTGTGTACAAATAACCTGATGGCAATGTAGGTAGGTATGGAAAAATGCTTCCACAGTGACGTGAGTAGGATATTTCACTATATTTGGTCCCAAAATAAAATTTAAAAAAGGCTCTTTATTAAAATGAGCAACATAAGCAATAAGGCCCCTGCTCACTGAAACGCGACCCCGTCTATGTCTAATAAAATTAACCAAATGGCGAAATATTCTCTGCTTGTGTCCAGTCGGTTTAGAAAAGAATAATCGTGCAGTAATTCCATATTTCCCCCCCTCTCTTAGCGGTTGCTATCGCACACCCACCCTGCGCCCACTCACCGACTACAGAGGTAGCCTCCCTGCTCTGCCACCTCCTGGAAAAACAGATGGATACTCGCCTCCAGGTGAGCTGCTGCGGGATCACCGGCCCACTGAGCAGCGTGCACATCTCTGGGCTGCAGCGCCTTGGCCGCCGGGGTACCCCCTCCACTGCATGAAAGCCCCCCGCTATATTATTCCTTCCTCCTCATCAGCAGCCAAAACAGCAGTGCAGCGGCATACTTCTGCGTCAAACGCCTCACGTTCACTTCACCCTCATAATTAGCATTTAAAAGACGACGACAGGTAGCCTAAAGCAGGCACAACCCTACGCCAGCCCGTGCAGCTATATTTCTATTCAGCCTAATAGGGGCACCATTAAATATCTTGTTATGTCATCGTAAATACCCACTGAACCACTGGCGCTTGTGTGGCGAAAAAAAGAGAAAATATTGCTCGACAGCCTCTAATGCAAAGCTGCCATCTGAGCGATGCAGCAAACACTCCCTGCGTTGTTCATCTCCAGCCTTCTTGGGTCTTATGTTAAACCTGCCTGGGAAATGTCGTCAATGCACACACACTAGATTTCATCTGAGGATGTTTGGTGTTTGCCTGGAGACAGAGTACTGCGCAGTGATGAGAGACAGCGAAGACATAAATCCCAAGGAGGACTACCCAAAGCTCTGGCTCGACTGAAGCCATGTCGATGAGAAGGGGGGAGGAGGAAAAATGAAATGCGGTTTAATTCTTTTCTTTGGGCTGTATTTAAATGAACTTACCTTCCCTCGCCTTCAGGAGAACCGTGTTGGCCACGATATTTTCAATCTCCATTGTCAGAATGTGAATCCCGAACAGTCGCGATACATTTCACTCAGCGGAAAAAAAGACGGTTTTTACTGATCAAACGTGCCGACCACGGTTTGGCTGCTGCACGCGCACTGGCTGAAGGTGGCACTGGCGCATAGTAGGTCTTCAATAGTAGTCGGCGTTTCTCTCCATTGCAAGATGTTTTGTCAAACCTTAACAACGGAGCTATATGGTTACAACGGAGCTTGTTAGCATTCACAGCCTCCCTCCCTTCCCTCTCCGCTTGCTTTCCTTCCTGCTTCGTTGCCCTCCTCCTCTTCTTCCTCGTCCTCCTCCTCTCTCTCGGCCCCTCCTCTGCACAGTGAACAAGGGAGAGTAGGAGGGATCATTTTACAACCACTGCGTGCTTGCATATCCGAGACTCAAGTCTGTGGAGGTAGGATAGGGACATAAGTTTGTAAGCTTAGCAACAAGTAGCCCTACAGGTACAAATCAAATCTACAAGTACATCTGCAAGCCTAAAATATGAATCAGAAATACTAGAAAACCACCAAAAAAGAAGGGTTACACACTCACATATTTTGTTGGACTCCCTTTAACCTTGATTACAGCAGCATTCGCTGTGGTATTGTTTCAGTAAGCTTCTGCAATGTCACCAGATTAATTTCCATCCAGTGTTGCATTAATTTTCACCAAGATCTTGTACTGACGATGGGAGAGCCAACCACTGCGCATAGCCTTCTCCAGCACATCCCAAAGATTCGCAATGATGTTCAGGTCTGGTCTCTGTGGTGGTCAATCCATGTGTGAAAATAATGTATCATGCCCCCTGAACCGCTCTTTCACAATCTGAGCCCAATTAATCCTGAAATTATCATCTTGGAATAAACCCATGCCACCAGGTTAGAAAAAAATCTACTAATGGAATAACCAGTTCATTCAGTATATTCAGGTAGTCAGCTGACCTCATACTTTGGACACTTAATGTTGCCAAACCTAGACCTGAATCTTGACCTAATTCTAGACCTGAACCTAGACCTGACCAGCTGCAACAACCCCAGATCATAGGCTGTCCCCATAGGCTTGTACAGTAAATACTAGGCATGATGGCTGCATCACTTCTTCTGCCTCTCTTCTTACCCTGATGCTCCCATTATTCTGGAACAGGGTAAATCCGGACTCATCAGACCACATGGACCTTCTTCCATTGGTCCAGAGTCCAATCTTTATGCTCCCTAGCAAACTGAAGCCTTTTTCTGCAATTTTCCCACTGATTAGTAGTTTCATCATGGCTACACAGCTGTTCAGTCCCAATCCCTTGAGTTCCTTTCACATTGTGCATGTGGAAATGTTCTTACTTTCACTATTAAACATAGCCCTGAGTTCTACAGTTGTTTTGTTTGTTTGTTTGTTTGTTTTATTTGTTTTTTGTCAGATTTGATTTCACTAAATGTTTAAATGATCGCCAATGACCATAATTCAGGATTTTATTTTTTTTACACCACATTTCATCCTGGAAGATAATTCTTCCAAAACTATCCTTGCAGTTTAAAATAAAGTGTTGGACAGTTCTTAAGCCAGTCTTAGTATCTGCAATCTTCTTGATTGCTTGATGCATAGCAATTATTTGACCCTTCTTAAACAGACTAACATCTTTGCCACGACCATGGGATGTGTCTTTACACATGTTTGTTTGAGAAATGAGAAGCAAACTATTGCATCAGTTAGGGTTAAATAACTTGTTGCCAGCTGAAAGATAATCACCCTGCAGGAATTATCCAATAGGAAGCTCCTACCTGTTTGCTTAGTTGTTTTTCTTTCTTTCTTTTTTTGGCCAGGTAGTGTACTACAAATCAGAAAATGCAAGTCATTTACAGGTACAAAACTTTCCTCCACATTTTATACACCTACTCAACAACCAATTAGATTTCTCTAATTCTTAACCAATCACAGCTGAACAAGACCAGCACAAGCCATAGTTCCATAAAGGTGAGTCACTTTATGGACAGAAAACATTTAAGAACCCTTAGTGGAATATGCTAGCAGTAGAGACATTTTTTTTCCATTTCCAGAGAGAAACCTTTAAATATCCAAAATCAACTTACCTGCAGGAGGTTTTTCCATCCTGTTAAAATGGATTTTTTTCCACTGTTGCCCCTGCTCAGGATGGGGGATTGAATTGAAGTTTATTTTAATAAAATCTGTCATTTTCCTTAACTAGGCTATTACTTATTATGAATTGACTTGTATGAATACTGACTGGATGACAATGGATTGGAGAGAATTGATAGTATGTAAAGTACTCTGACATGATGTTGTAAATTGGTGTAATACAAATAAAGCTGAACTGAATTTATTGGAGTAATAACAACTGCACTGGCCTTGGTCAGTCGGTCATAGTGATCATTTACCAAACGTGAAATTTGGTTGTGGACAGAATATCTTAGCGTCCATATATACATAGACATGCAAGACTTGTTTCCCTATCCTAGCGCGATACTCAGACTCCTGAAATTATTGATGGTTGAAGTTGTTTGTGTGTGATTTATTGTATGTTCTTTTTCTCCCAAAATTGGGCCACTGAGCTGATGATGAATGAGAATTCAGTAAAGTAAAACCTTTTCCTAATTTAATCAACTCAAATGGCTTTTTAGCCACACATGAATGTATATTCTTACAAGTAAACTTTTCCTCTGTGTGGCTTCCAGCAGTCAGAATGATGTTCTGTCAGGAGACACAATGCCATCAGCTACAGAGGTCTGATACACACTTCTTTGTCTTGTTACTAATGGTTGGAGGGTTTAAGTTGCATTATTCCAGACCGTACAACACAGAGAAAAGAAATAGCACACTGGTTTTCTCCTGATTACAGCTCAGCATCTTCCTGGGCTTTCACATTTGACTCTTCTCAACCTGCAGTAGCTCTGATAGAGTTCTTCAGAAACACATGAAGTCAATGGGATAAGTTGATTCATTTAGTATAAAAACAAGCTCTTGAAAGCGCGTAGGGTATCATGAGTTAGTTGACAGAAAATGCTTTCAACTTTTATTTTATTACAAGGGTCATAAAATTTTTACAGGGGTGCCAAAAGATTTCTCTGGACCTGCAAATCAAGGAGCACAAATGTCACAGAGACTGATTCACATAATCACTTCCTCTTGCTTGTCAGTTACTCTATCAGTCAGATGCATGTGGTCAGATACTAAACCAGTCATTTTTAATGTTGTGTTACCAAACAACAAAAATGATGCTCTTCTACAGATAATGTCCCACATGCCCTGCATAGTCAATGCCTCCACCTTGTGGTGATGATGCATAAATACACAAAAAAGCATCACACATTTGTCACAAGGACTGCCTTGATTATGTAACACCTTTACAAAAGGATTCTGCAAACACAAGCTTACATATAAGGAGGTAATGGTGAGGTTATATACATATATATATGTACATGTCTGAATATTAAAGATATTTTCTGAGTATCTACACAATGTGAGTGTTTTGCATTCATTGTACAATTTTTCCTAATGTGTTTGTAGCACAGACTATAAAAACAGTTAGTCAGGCTGCAGGGGGAAAAGAGCAATTTTAACCATTAGTAGGACCAGTGGTTTACTTCAAGAGTGAAAAGACTGGATAAACTCAATTAAAAACATTACAAGAAGAAAGTAAATTCCTGGCTTTTAGGAGAATTTCTATTAAACATTTCTGACAAGACAAGAGATTTACTTTTATTTTATTTATTTATTTATTTATTTGTTTGTTTGTTTGTTTGTTTGTTTGTTTGTTGACCTCTGTGTTGTAATGCAAGCTTCATTCTGGACAGCAGGTGGTGCTGTACACATAAATGTGTCTGACATCTTTGCCAAGTATTGTCATTTATCTCTGTTCTCAGTAACTGGGTGTAATTTAAATTTAAACATTAAAAACATCCCTCATTTTCATATTAAAACCTCTACACCTGTTACCTTATAGTGTGTGGTCACAGGAATTTGTTGTCACCCTCATGAGTTTGACACTACAGTCTTATAACTGCATCAGTGAAAAGGAGTTCATTTTTAAAAAAACATATAGCAATTAAAGGGAAAATCCTAATTATTGGGGTGAGAAAGGATAATCCAGTGGGGATTTATACACAGATGGGAGCTTTGTTTTACAGAGAAATTCTCTTTACAAGCTGAAAACAAAGTGGCTTTAGTATAATTTGGTAATCAACCCCTCAGAGTCATAAATGCAAGCATTTTACTGTGTACTCTTCCAAATGTTTCCATACTGCTGGACGCTATGATTGCAAACCCATCTGTCTAAATGTGTCATGCATCAACTATTGTTAAACATTTACCAGAATCATTTTCAGCCATTTCCATTAAATCACAAGTTCCTGATACTTACTGTTAATGCTCATGATTCATCATGTGATGCTGTTTCATGTTTTCATGATGTTTTTAACTAATCACATTTTCTGAGTAATTTTGCTCTTACAGTAGAAAAGATAGCAGGTAAATAGCAGTGTGACACTGGATGCCTGATGAAATCTGCTTTTAGGTTATGATGAAGAAATATATTCTTTGTTTTATTTAAACGGCTCAATAAGCCTAGATACAAGACACAAAAGATTATTTGTTCTTATTCAGTCTCCTTTTTGTCCACATCTGCCCTTCACCTTTTATATGTATCATGTTTGATACATACAGTCTCTGAGACCTTTCCCATCACTTTATGGTAAAAACTTTGCTCAAATGTCCTGTTTTAAACAATCTGATACTTGTCTTCTGCCCCCTGATGGATACAATAATTCGACAAAAATATTTTTTTACATATCACACAGTAATAAACAGTAAATATGCAAAGAAATTTTTTTCTTATTTATTTATTTTTTAAAAGAGCCAAATAATGACTTCAGCTTTAAAAAGTTTGAATTTTCCCTGTTTTTTCTTTGGTCCGGCTTTTGGGGCCAGATCACAGTCTTTTGGGTCACATCTGACCTACAAAACACTTCTGACAGCCATACGCTGTGAGTCCCAGAAGTAGCCCAGATTAGGTGGACTTTCCCTGCTATCTAGGGTAGGTCTAGGACAAACAAGATAATGGTGACCTCTCTGCTTTCCACCCATGCAAGTATATAACATGGTGTTGCATTTATTGGATTGTTGTAAAGTTGGTGTTGAAATTCAAATTAACTGTGTACTTAAAAGACAGAATCTGCACATCACCACAAGGTGGAAAATGACACATTGGTCAAAATATACTATGTTGACTTCAACCAGATCTGTTTCAGGTGTATTTGAAATGTAACCTTTTAAGTCAGGCACACAGATTTAATCCCTGGACCCCTTCTCTGTCCTGAAACATTTTTCAGAATAGAGATTACTTTATTTAGAAATGGTTTTTATTGAAATTCTACAATTTCACATAGTTTCATTATACTGGATTTGACAAAAAGTGTGTGTTTCAGATAACCTGCTATGTGGTTAATTTGAATTGCTCTATTCTGTACTTTGAATCATGGCTCCAGTGAACATTTATGTGTTTAGCCTCAAATCTCTGTGCAGTAAATTGAGTATCGCGAGATCCTGATGAGTTTAAGTCTACTGGAGTTTACATTATTTTTAACATTTACTGGGATGCAGGGCAGTGTTTCTTCTCTTTTATGGGTGTATTATTTATTTATCTAATTATTTATTTATCTAGTCAAACCACAGTAAAGTCTCACCAATATCAACAGGCCTGTAAAACTTGCTCACAGCAAAAATGAGCCTGCAAATGTCACGCCACAAAGATGATGGGTAAATAATTACACCTGTTCATTTAAAGCTAAAGTAGTGCATGATTCTTCCTCTCGGTGAGTGGGATAGGTTAAACAGATAAATGAAAGTGTGATTAAAGCAGCGGCTGTGTCTCTGTGTGTTGACGCCTGCTGTTTCCTGGCTCTGTGTGTATTCACGTGACCCCTCGCAGAGCTGGTGCGCCTCTGAAACAGCGGCTGACACTGAAAGCAAAAGGAAACACAGCAGCCGCGTAGATCCAAGAGTCCCTGAACTGTTTCAATCTGTGAGGGAAAAAGTTTATTTTTCGAGGATGTTTTCACTCGGGGAGAAAATGGAGTTTCTTATCGGAAACTCATTTTCAACAACAGTCGGCCAGAGGATCGGTAAGTTCCTGTGGGTTTTGAAATGTTAGCATTTGTGCCTGTTGTCAGTTTTTCTTAATTAAAACGTTAATCAGCATTTTTAAACTTAAGAGCCACACTTTTGGGGATGTAAAACGACGTTTGGACACATTTTATATTCACACTTATACATATACCCTATTTTAGAAACATAAAAGTAAATGTAAAGAGACGATGATACAGGCGGAGGTGGAGCTTATCCTCGCACATGATTGGTCAATATGAGCTAAGTGACAACTCATTTGACCAATCAGAGAGCTATGGTCTTTCCGCTCACTTCCTCACTTACTGATGTGTTTTCATGAAACAAAAATTTCATAGCTTGCACAGCAACATAACGGACCTCCGTCAAAAAGACTGCGGGCCTTTCAAGTTATAAAGCATTAAAGTTTCTCCTTTTTTGAGATAAAATATTTTTTTAAAGAAAAAAGAACAGATCCTTCACGGTCACCAAAAGCTGCAGGCCAGCTGTTTACGTCAGAACAGATGTGAAATCAGTACAGTCATGAAGTGAATAAACACCCATCTAAGACTTTCCTTCCTCTTCTCTCTTCCACTGATTTTTTCTACACATAAATGTTAGCTACTTGTGCGGCAAATGAGAACAGAGCAGCTGACAGTCACATGAAGGAGGGAAGGGGAGAGGGAGGGAGGGGAAAGAAGTAAATGGGATTGAGAAAGAGAAGGGTGAGGGTTTGGCAAATGTGGTTGGTACAAAGAAATGAAGGAGATTAGAGACTTATGAGGAGCCTGTGTAAGGTTAGAGAACAAAAAGCAGGCTTTCATTCCTAAACGGTTGGCTGGAAAAAATCTTTGGGTGGGAATTTCAACTGTAATGCTGTAATACACTTCGTGCACTTTAATGATGTAAATGTATAGATTTTCAGTGCTTTTAATTAAATAAAAAATATTACTAATGATCGAACCTTACTTTAACTTAAGAGTTGATTTATCATTTTTGTGTAAGTGTGCACAAAAGAAATGTTTATATACATAATTATTAGGCAACTAAGTCCCCAAGAAGAAATTTCTCCAATTTTCAAATTGAAAAGTTGGGAAAAACAACAAAAGGGGTATTGCATTACTTTGCCACAAATCTCACGTTATAGATGGAAACACAGCTTTTAATAGGATCTGGGCCTAAGTCATGTGAGGAAGAGGGTTAGGTCATTCTTCGGTCATCTTTCTTCCTCATTATTTCCTAATACTTTATGTTTAATTTTCATGGCTCTTATTTGTAATTGTTGTTATTAGGTTTATTTTCTATTTTGTTTTAACTTCAGTGTTTTCCTCATGGGGATCCTCTGCATCGGGGGCGATGTCTACTTGATCTGCGGGTCGTTGCTGTGGAGATTGCCCTGGTCTGGGTGGTTGGTGGGGTCCAGTACTGCAGCCCTGGCTGTGGTGTGGGGCCCCTACCTGCCCTGATCTCAGCGGTTTCCTATGGTGATGCCATCTGTGGTCCTCGGTTAGGCGGCCCCTGGTGTGGACAGGTCCCCAATATATTGTTTCCTCACCTCAGAGTCAGGCCAGATTTTTATTTCCAGATGTTTATCCCTAGTTATGTTTTTATATTGATGTTTCAGTTAAGGCAAAAGAAACTAGAAGTCATAGTTTATGTCTGTGCAAAGAGAGGTGGGGAGAGGGGTTGGGGGTTGTATATGTGTGCTGTGTGAGTCTGAGTGTGATGATACGTGTGTTAGAAAGTATGATCAGGTGTGTGTTTTTGAACTTTGAGTGTGTGAAGGTCTTATAGATATCTATTCAAAATTAGTTTTTATTATGTAGAGCACCTTGTGCTGCTTTTTGTATGAAAAGTGCTTTATAAATAAAGTTTTGATTGGATAATGTTAGCAGTAAAAGGGGAAACTGAACTTCAAACAATATAAAAGAGTAGCTACAAATTTTCTGTGTATTTCTTAGCCATCGTGCCAGGGGAGAATATTGTGTATTTTGATATATATGAATTTCCATTTCATTATTAATTTATACAGCATATTAATACAGAATTAATTTCTGTCTGTGTTGACAGAGCGAGCAACCAGCGGCTCTCTGCAGTCAGAAGACTGGGGACTCAACATGGAGATCTGTGACATTATCAACGAGACGGATGAAGGGTAGGAATGAAGTTGTTCACTGAGTTTGGTTAATTTGGATCTTTCCAGTGGACACGATGTCCCACAGGGACAGCAATAGTCCTGTTCTTTAATTTGTTTTATTGAACTATTCGTACACATCAGGTTAACAGTTACTGCAGACGTCTGCTTACTGTAATACATTTTACTGTTTCATCTCTTTAATGCTTGTGTTTCTTTTTTTTCTGTCAACACAGCCATGCTGTGACCAAATGACATAATTAGGTCAATATTATTACAAACCACAGTGTTAAAAAAAAGAACACAGTTGTTTATTTTGGTTAAAGACTTTATTTGTATCTTTTTATCTGCACACACATGTGAGCAAAACTTGGTGAACAAGTTTTCAGTGCAAAGTCTTTTTTTTTTGTTTGTATTGTTTGTTGCGTGATTTTATTTTATGATAAGTGAATGACTAAGCAAAGATGCAAAATCTGATTAAAAGTTGTTCTCTTTCAGGCCCAGAGATGCAGTAAAAGCTATTAAGAAACGGATTGTTGGAAATAAGAACTTCAGAGAGATTATGTTGGCTCTCACTGTGAGTAATGATTGAATGTTAATTTCTTACATGTTCTGTCTTGGACTAAGGTAAAAAGGGGGTGTGAAAAGACCATTCAAAGGGGCAGAATTAGCCTTATACTGGTTGGCTCCTGACCAAAGGGACATGGCTGATATATTTACCTAACCACCTATGCAAATGGCTGAGTAAACATCCAAATTCTTAATGATTATATTGATAACACGACAGAAAAACCTTTACTGTTGATTTAAAAAATTGTGTTACATTTTCCCCACACAGGTTCTTGAGACCTGCGTGAAGAACTGCGGCCATCGCTTCCATGTGTTGGTGGCAACGCAGGAGTTTGTTGAAGGGGTTTTGGTCCGTTCCATTCTGCCCAAATATAACCCTCCAACTATCCTCCATGACCGTGTTCTCACCCTCATACAGGTACTCATGTGACAGAAACTGTACGCACCAAGGCCTCAGGTTAAAATTACTTCCATTATCAAACCATCTTGATGTTATTTACTGGATCAGTAACTAAAAATGTAACAAACAGCCATTTTGGATCCTTTCAAGATAATACTCTCTACTCTAAAACAATTTATAGTTTCAGTTCCAGTATGCAATCAGTTGTATTATGTTTTTATTTAAATTAGCCAAAGCTAATTCTAAATTAGCCTCTGGGATAAATTAAGCAAATATAGTATACTTTTATTTCAAAATGGTTTTTACAGTGCCTGTAATTCTATTACGAGACAATACAAAGGTGTTAAAGGTCCTTTGGCTATGGTGGTTTACTTAAGTTCCACTATGTAATGCTTTATTTAATGCTCTTTGTGGTTTGAATAGTCTCATACATGCACAGACTGTTGAAGCAGCTTGTGTGTAATCATTAATTAGAAAACTGATTCAGTTAAACAGAGTCAAATTTGGAAATACTGCTCAACATGTCCCCTCTGTTCTTCCTCCAGATTGCTTTATTTTGCTAAATGTGTAACTGAACAAAAATTTAGGGGCCAGCCATCTCTATAATTAGTCACATGTTCTTTTATTCATCTCCAGTCATGGGCTGATGCATTTCGTAGCTCTCCCTCCCTGGCAGGGGTGGTTCATGTATATGATGACCTCAGGAGACGAGGTCTGGAGTTCCCCATGACAGACCTGGATGCACTATCCCCCATCCACACGCCAAATAGGGTGAGACTGACTCTTAATTCCAAGTGCAGCACACAACAAAATGCTTTTGATTGTTACATTTTACTTATTTCTGATAAATCTTGCAGAGTATCCCTGAAAATGGGACTCCTGAGGAGGCCACTGTCACTGCTCCAACCCATCAGTCACAATCACAAACTCCTACCAGTGCCCCGAGTCAGATCTCACCTCCAGTCCCACCCAGTGGTGGACCAGGCTCACTGTCTCCAAAGCAGGTACCTCTGACTATAACTACCTAGAAATACTTATCAGTCAATAACTTTACAGGCCACGTGACTTCTGCAAAGTGTTCATGTTTTTGTGTACATCCCTGTTATAAATATTTCCACTCCAGTCCACTAACAATTCTGTCAGTAACAATGCATCATCATTGGTTTATTATTTATAACACTCAGTTTCAGTCCAGTACAAAGAATTCTTTGTCGTTGAGTGGCTTACATTTATCATTACTTCATGTCTTTTTGACTTTGCAGACAGCTATAAAATGCATGCATCCGCATTACAATACATGGCTTAAGGACGGTTGTAGTTACCATGATGCCTCTTACTGGTTTTAACCTTACTACAAGCAGACAAGTTGAACTGCGTTGTTGTAAACTGTCATTAAGCTTAACTGGTTGTTTAACTGTCCCCAAATCCAACTCTAACGCCCCTGATTTGACTGCTAAATTCAATGACAGTTAGTTTAATACCCAAAACTGCTTTATTCTCAGTACTTAAAAAAACACGAAGGTGTTGTCTTATTGTGTATCAGGTATTGACAGAATTACAACAAAACCGACACAACTGTGTGGCAGGTTTTTTATTTTTTTTCTCTTGTTTTATTCCTCAAATTCCAGAATCAGAAGCTGCGAAGTGAGCTGGCACTGGTAAGGGGAAATCTCACAGTGATGTCTGAAATGTTAAATGAACTAATACCTGGACAGAGCCCGCCAGATGATACAGAGCTGCTGCAGGTGAGTGTGTGTTTCCTATGTACTATAGCTGAAAGTACACTGTATTTTCTGTATTTTATTTGAGCATCAGAGATTTGTGTTTAAATGTATCCTGATCCACAGATGCTGGCTTTTGCACCCTTCTCTGATAAGTTCTTGGTGTTTGTCATCTTTAACACATAGAGCCCAAAGCCAGTTTTCCCAAAAGCAGTATAAGTGTGTACACATCTGACCACAGAACACTTGTCCACTGTCTTTCTGTCCAAGTGAGATGCTGATCATGGTGGCACAACCATTTCTCATTTAGTGCTGCCTGAAAGTTTGATGGTCCTGTGCATCCAACAGTTTTCCTGTTACTGGCATTGACACATGTAGCATTGCCTAAAGTCCTTCAACGTTTTCAGACTTTGTGTACTGTATTTTCCAGACTATAAGTTGCACCTGACTATAAGTCGCAGGACAAGCCAAACTGTGAAAAAAGTGTGACTTTTAGTCCGGAAAATAGGGTATGTTAAAAGTCCAAATTTCTTTGCTTTTGACATTGTGAAATATTTAGGTTTAATTGTTTAATGATTCTCTGACAAAATATTTGATACAATTTAATACAAGGTGGCAAGTTACAACCCATCCTTACTTGGGAAGACTAAGCCTTTGATGGATGTTTCTTTTATACCCAATCATGACACCCTCACCTGTCAACAGCTACTCTGCTGATTGTTGAATCTTCCAAATTCTGTTACACGTATACTTTTCCATGTTTCTTTGTCTTTCACAAGGTATGACAATTTAAATCTGTTAATATTTTTTAAATACATTGATGTTGGTCTGTGGAGACACTGGAATTCTTCCTTTGTGCTTGTGCTTGTTAAAAAAGTTCCATCGAATGACCATATTATAAACTTAAGAATTAGCTGCATTTGAGAAAACTTTTCTAGAAACAGGGTAGTATCTTTGGTATGGTAGTATATGTTTCATCCTATTTTGTTGTTCATATGTATTATTCCAATTCTGCATTATTTTAATGTTGTACCTGAACATTCAAAAGTAAGGAGATGTACTACTACACATTCCTGTGAATTTTAGATGTGCAACAACACTGGAAATGTTTTAAAGTGTCATCTTTAATTGCTGAATGACCATAGAAGCCATAAAAAATCAACTTATTTGTTTGAAATTAATTAATTAGCTTCATACTTATGACATTACTCTTGCATTTGGTCTCATGCAAAGCACGTTTTCCACTGGATGGTATCATTGTGTGTTGGACCTTGTAATAATTCTAGTGACTGTCCTCTTACACCTGCAATGCAGTGTTTTCATACCAACTTTGATTAAGGAGAGAAAAAAAGAAACTACTAAGAACTCTGCACAACAGTGAGAAGAGCCAGTCTGTACCAGACAATAAAAGAGGTTTGAATTAGTCTCATGTTGTCCTCAAAGCATTCCTAGAAACATAGGAAACCTGTCAGTCACATAAAAGTATGTGAAGCAGGATGAAGGAAATTGGGAATACCAATGAAATAATGTAAATATTTTATTGATCAAAGATAAGTGTTTATTTTCTTTCAAGTTACTAATTTGGTTTGGAATGAGAATGAATTAATCTCTTTCTCCTGCTTTGTTTAAGCAGCAGCTGTTCACTGTGTGTAAAAGCATGCAAACCCGTGTGGTGGAACTAATCCCACAGCTGCAGGATGAAGGATTTATTGAAGAGCTGCTCATAGTAAACGATGATCTCAACAATGCTTTCATCCGCTATGAGAGGTGTGCTGCAACCATGTATTGTCCTTTTTTGAAAAATGGAGGCAAACATGTTGTGCTTAACAGTGTTTTTTTATCTGTATATTTTAGGTATGACAGGCTGAACAAGGCTCAAAATACAAATGTTCAACAGGTAAAAAGAAATCCTTAACTTCTGTGTCATATGAAAGGGTTTTCTTAATTTTTTTATTATTAATGTATGGCTCAATAGTGGTTAACAATAGGGATGCACCGATGCCACATTTTGTCAAACCTAGCAAAAGTACTTACAATTGAGTACTTGACTTGCCTATACTGAGTACCGATGTAAGTATTAATAAATCATATTACAGTTCACTGGTAAATAGTGTGAATCTGGAACTTCAGATGTGACAGCTGAGTAGTTTAAGGGGCAAAAAGTGAAATCATTTCACTGCAAGGTTTTCTGTTGTGCGCTGCATGTTGGCCAAAACACCGTGTCATGAGCCACACCTTCCTCTACCTCTTCCCCGACCCGCAACTCGCCTCGTCTCCAAACAAATGAGCAAAGTGCAAACACACAAAGTCAAATCATTTAGTGGAACATGTGGAAGTAACTTATAACGTTCATGTTGTTACTTATTGTCCAGGTAAAGAGCTAGCTCCGAGTCAAATTGTAGACTCTTTAGCTCTTGCAATGATTTCCACTTTGGAAATACAAGGCCAGTGTTAAACCGGGTTATGTCCCTTTTCTTTTATCTGACAACTTCTTTGCCAATGATTGTTTTTTTAGTGGTACTGTTGGATCCTGGGCATCAGCAGGTGGTGCTCTCTGCCGTTTCTCTTTAAAAATATGAGCTGCTATTACTCGCTTGCTGTAGCCTTTTATAGGGATGGAGGGCCGAAGGCTACGAGAGGAGGGAGGAGGCAGCGACTCACGTGAACGTACATGATCGAACGGCTGGTAAACACGATGCTGGAGATCAACACAAATAGACAGTGTGTGACATCATGCTACACTCTAGATAAAATTACACCTCTAGTTCTTCACATACAGATTTTTTAATTTCTTCAATCTAGAAATGATGAATTCCCGCTTATTATCCCTTTAATTGGCCCTGCAATGGACTGGTGATCTGTCCAGGTTGTACCCTGCCTCTCACCTGCTAAATGCTGGGTTAGGGTCCAGCGTCCCCTCAACCTTTAATGGACAAAGCGGTATAGATAATGGATGGATGGAGGGATGGATCACTTTAATTGTGTGATATATCAAATAGGTCATCCTCTGGCCATCCTAAATTTAAGGCTTAAAAACTGTCAGAATCTTAATAAATGAGGAGGATAAAGTAGTTTTTGGTGGATTATGTTAACAGCTGTGA
This sequence comes from Melanotaenia boesemani, assembly GCF_017639745.1. Classification (NCBI taxonomy): domain Eukaryota; kingdom Metazoa; phylum Chordata; class Actinopteri; order Atheriniformes; family Melanotaeniidae; genus Melanotaenia; species Melanotaenia boesemani. The sequence continues at coordinate 32,121,977 of NC_055685.1, read as the reverse complement.
CAAGGCACCTACAAAACCAAAAATAAGCTTCTCTCACCAAGATAATGCAAAATTCAGATTTTAAATGTGGCATGAGTAATAGCTTTTATGCATTAATACATTATAAAATAATTAAACGCATTTATTCCACAGATTCATCTCTTTGCATTAACATGTTTATTTTGACAGCCCTAGTTTTTTTTCACATTGATATCAGGTTTTGTTGTATCAGAACACTAGTAATATGAGTATAAGTACACAGACATAGTATTGAATCGATACTGGTATTGGTGCATCCCTAGTTGGCAATAAAGCTTCTTCTGGTTGTGATTTTTCAGATTAGGATTAAATGTGACACCCAATACTTTGCAGAGTTCTACCACGAGCTCAAGCCTCATCGACCACACCCCAAAGCCTTCCACCAACAGCCAGCCAGCTGTCATTAATACAACCAGTCAGCCAGCAGTCAGCACATGGACCAATCACCAGCAGCCAGCCAACCACAGTGAGTAAGCTTTATATGATCCCTTTCTTTGAGCTCTTTCAAGTTGTCCTTTTTTAAAATAGTTTTATTTATTTTTGGTGGAAAACAGGATGTTGTGCTGAACATCACATGTGCAGGGAATGTTTAAAAATGCACAGGTTGCATCTTAACAAATGTAATGTTGACTAATGTCATGCAGGGAAAAAAAATGCTGACCTGCTTTCAGCCAGATTTCAAACAGCAGCTAGCAAACCACTGTCAATACAATGTGAAATTTTGTTTTGCAGAAGAAGAGGAGGAGTTCGACATGTTTGCACAAACCAGAGGAAGCTCCTTGGCTGAGCAGAGGAAAAGGTTAGTGGACTGTTGACAGCTACAGATATAATCATACTGAATTTCCTCAGCTTGATGGAACCTACATAACAGATATTTGCCGTGTTGTGACTGTCTACATTCTTGTGTCAGAATTAAGTAGATTTTTAATATTAAAAATTACATTTTGAAGCATATTTACAGCTTGATGCAGGGCTTCAAGATGAAATAGCCTACAAAACTGATCAAAGTTGGTTAAAAAATATTGAAAACCTTTATTTTTAAATGGCAAAAACAAAAAAACTAACATGCTGCTACCAACTAGGTTTTCATCAGGGTTAGTGTTTGCTGTGGCTGACACGCCTGTTAAATTCCACTAATGAACCAGAACACGTCTGTTTACAGGCTTACTGGTTTAAAGAAAAGGAAATGACAGCATCTAAATTCAAATAAAGGGAGAAAAAACCAAAAGAGGAAAATAAGTTAAATAAAATAAATAAATAGATGAATGAATAAATGAGTGTTTCTTCATATTTTATGTATAAATAAGAAATGTCACTGCATGTTATAAAAGATTATTATTAGCTTTTTTATTATTATTTTACCTTTTTTCTACTTATTTACTTTATTCCCTTCTTATATTTTAGCTTTTCTCGTGTTTATGACAAGTACTGATTTAGTTTTTCTTGTCATGGGTGTGCATCTTACTGGTGTGTGTGAATGTGTCCCTGCAGTGTCAGGTATGAGGACCCTGGAGCTGTGGAGGGCCTTGCAGGAGCTCTGGACTCAAGGTTGCAGGTCACAGGAGGGGTGTGTATACCACAGTAACGCACATAAACTCTGGATCAATATTCTGTGGTTATGAGTCATCCTCTTTCTCTTTTCAATGTCCTTTCTCTTAGATTTCACCATTTCACCATGTGCAGAATGATATTGACAGATGGCTTTCCTGTGATGTGGTAAGAAAGCATGTGCAACAGGTGTGATTAAGAGAGGAAAAAAACTAAAGCTTTACTGTTTTTTGTTTGTTTTTTAATTAGCAGGAAGAACAATCCTCAGTTTGTGAGGGTGTGTCTAGTGAAGGTAGGTTGACCTTTGTTTCTATTTGGGTTTAAAGATAAGTTTCACAATACTCTCATTGTTGTGCATGACGTTGTAGTCATAAGAGCATGTCTCTCTCAGAGTTTGATAAGTTTCTGGAGGATCGAGCAAAGGCAGCAGACCACAGCAGCCTGACTGTTCATAATGTGCCGTCCACCACGCCCAGACCTCCACCACAATCCGCCCGGCAACAGGACACATCGCATGACCAGCTTTTTTCGCTTTGATTGTGGGAAGAAAGTGAATGCAGTTTAATGATCATGTTATGAAGTTAAAATGTATATGAGACACACGCTGTGCACAGTTGGGTTTTCTCTGAACACACACACAATCAAAACCGGAGCATAAAACTGCTGTCTAATCAACTCATTGTATAGAGTAAATGCTGTTTTTCTTTTAATTCTGCTACTTTTAGTCTTTATGTACATATACAACACATGCATGTGACTTTATTTAAGATGTATCATTATTATTATATTAATGTGAACAAAAAATTTGTGTTTACAGTTAAGTAATAGCAAAAAATAATACAGAAAACATATTTGACATTGACACCATCATGTGCCTTTGAACCAGAGAGCTGATTGTGTGTTAATGATAATAAATGGGGGGCACTGATCCCCAAACTTGGTCCTTTGGCTCTGTTTGGAAATGTTTTACTACTTTGACATTAGTAACAATGCTTGACAAATTGACTACTTTAAGAGAATTGCGTTTAGATTATAGTGTAGGACAAGAGCTATATTTTGTAGACTTAAGTTAGGAGTGAGAACTTGTGTGCTCAGTAACATGTTATTTGTGTGATAAAACTAAGAGTTCAAGGATGTCTGGTTTTAGAGTCCCTCAACAAAGGAAAAGGGAGGCCAAGTAAACTGAATCTTAAATCTGTGCAGACCTTAAAACTGCATGAACATTTTTCATTATGGCTTCTGTCTTTGTTGGAGTTTTTGCCTCTCTTCCTATTTTTGTCTTTGCCATTTACTTTTAACATTTCAACCTCATTTTAATTTATTTATTGGGACGGGACATTTCAATTTAATGAACATTTCATAAACTGCAAATGTAAACATGCCTGATTATAACCAAAGGACAAGTTCCATCTGCTATTACCAAAAGATGAATAAAGCTGAGGATAAATGAGCTGAGAATCAATTTGCCTTCCATCTTCCAACCAATCCATCCTCACACCCCTTTAGCAAATACTTAAAACACATTACATTCAGATGAGCCAACCAAAGCCTCTATTGTGTGTGTGTGTGTGTGTAAGGCCATACATGGTAATTGCATGGTTTTTAGTGTGCCTTGTCAGAGGACTGCAGAGGTAAATTAGCCTAAGGCTAACTCTGATACATTGCATCAAATGGCAACATTTATGTTCAAATTGTGCATAGTCCCCTATATATATATATATATATATATATATATATAACATAGTTTTATTTTACATTAACAATTAGTATAATTACAGTGAGATGTACATCTTTGTTGTATTATTATAGTTTTAGTTTGTTTTAATTTTTTTTTATTTTTTCCATATTTTAATTAATTTTAGTCTGTGTTAATTTTTTTTTTTTTTTTTTTTTTTTGCATCTTGCTGTAATGCTTTTATTTTTCTTAAGTAAGCGTATTTTGTGTTATCTTGGAAATGAGATGTGTGATACAAATAAACCTGCCTCGCCTTACCTTACAAAAAATACAATTAAAAAAATACTTATTGGTAAAAAATACTTTTTGGTTTAACTTTTTATTTTTGTTTGTTTTGCCATAAGTAGACAGCAATATAGAAGAGTCGCTTCAGTTGTTGCTGTTTTCCGAGGAGTCGTGAATGCAGCAGTCTGGGTACATCCCACCGAAGCGGTACGTCTGTACACAGACAAGATGGCAGCTTCATTGGAAGACGAATTTGAAGATGCACCTGACGTGGAGCCGTTAGAACCAACTCTGAAGAATATTATCGAACAGAAATCTTTGAAATGGATTTTCGTTGGTGGAAAAGGTGGTGTCGGTAAAACGACGTGTAGGTGAGTTGGAGGAAATGCTGATATGTACTCGGGCTGGGTCGCTAGCTAAGATAGCCTTCTTAAGCTAGCTGATCACACAATTTGACGTGCGTCTATCAATAAAAACAGTTAAAAAATTTCATGTGTTTTAGTGGGAATATGACGAACGTCAGCTCTCTGCTAAAAATGGGTCTGCGTTAAAAGATTAGTACACCAATTTACAAGAAGTAATTAAGCGTCTGTGTCAGTTTGCCGGGTAGTTGAACGCTGTCAAGCATAGTCAGCAGCTAACGTTAGCCAGCTGACACATGGATTTATGAGTCTCCACCGCTTATACATTGCCAGCAACTTCAGTGCCCCAAAACTTTCTTTAAACCACGTGTCGAACTTCTGTCCTCGATGGCCACTATCCTACAGGTTTTTGTTGTTTCCCTGCTCCAACACACCTGACTGAAATGAATGTGTCATTACGAAGAAGTTGACAAGATCCTGTTGGATTTGAATCAAGTGTGTTCAAGTAGGGGGGAAAAAAAAAAAAAAACCAAAAAAAAAAAAAAAAAAAAACCCTGCAGGATACTGGCCCTCGAGGACTTGAGTTTGACACCTCTGCAAACTATCTGCAGTTTGCTGGATAAATAACGTTAACCAGTCATGGGTAAAATTCACCAAATAACATTAATAGCTAACCTCGGATAACAGGTTACACAAGTGTTCGTACTTCATTTTGAAAGATTACAAATGACTAGAAATCTTGACCCCAATAAGACTTCCACGCTGCAATTATAGGAATCTGTTTTTCTTTAATAGCTATGTTGATTGTTGAGGTTGTTGCAGTAAGGAAAACTGTGAAGTAAAAAAAACATCTCCTGTCTATATAAACTTATCTGCTCTTCATGTTTTTTTTTGTTTGTTTTTTTTAGCTGCAGTTTGGCTGTCCAGCTGGCTGCTGTCAGGGAGAGTGTCCTGATCATCTCCACAGATCCTGCCCATAACATCTCTGATGCTTTTGACCAAAAGTTTTCTAAGGTGCCGACCAAGGTCAAGGGTTACGACAACCTTTTTGCAATGGTAAGTCACATTTGCCACCTCTTGAAGTCCCACATCACACTGAACTAAAGTTACTAGAGATTACAGTTGAGGAAGAGAGTTAACTGAGGCAGCTGTTGGAAACTGGGCCTGAAACTGACAGGTAGATTTTTCTTTAGGATTCAAGAGCTCAACAGTTTGTTTTGTCATTCAGCTAGTCATTGGAGATATAATTGTTATATCATTATAACTTACAAAATAGTTGATAATTTGTGGATTTTGTCTGCTGCCTATCCCCTTTGCTGTTGTGCATTAAAAAGCTCATGCAGATAAACAACTTAATCATTAATGTTAAAGTATTTTAACATAAAATATTGTTAAATGGAAGTAATTTATTTACATTTATGGAAGCAAATTTTCCCAAAGAAATAACCTGTAGCTTCAATATTGATTTCAGCCTTCATTAAATATATTTACTGATTATTGGTTTAATCAAAAGTCTTACTATAATTTACATTTTTATTTTTGGAATCTATGAAGTCTCTTTAAAGGGGCAAAAAGCTAAATAGTTTCACCGCAAGGTTTACTGTTTTGGACTGCCCGTAGACCAAAACAAAGTGTGTCATGAGCTACACTTGCCTCTACCTCTGCTCCCCCCAACTCGTCTCGTCTGCAAATGAACATCTGCAAAGTGCAAACACTGAGCAAAACCACATCACTATTTTGTGAAACATGGCGAAAAAGGAAATAGGTAACTTATAACGTTAATGTTGCTACTTACTGTCCAGGAGAAGAGCTAGCTCTGAGTCAAATTGTAGCCTTGTTAGCTCTCGCATTGCTTTCCACTTAGGAAATACAAGGCCAATGTTAATGCATGTTCTGTCCCTTTCTTTATCCAACAACTTTTTTTTACCAACGGCTGTAGTTTTTTTTTTTTTTTTTTTTTTTTTTTTTAAAGAGGTAATGATGGATGCTGGTCGTCTTCAGGTGAATGCTTCATTCTGCTCTCTGCCATTTCGTTTTGAAAATATGTGCTGCCATTACTGGCTTGCCATAGCCTTTTATAGGAAGGGAGGGTTGAGGGCTCTCAGAGGAGGGAGGAGACGGCGATTCACATGAATGTACATGATCAAACGACCGGACCGGCTGGTAAACCCAGGGCTAGAGATTATCACAGAGAGACGGTGTGTGACGCTATACTCCAGATGAAATTACAACTCTAGTTCTTCTCATAACGTTTTTATTCCTTCAATCCAGAAATGCTTATTGCCCCTTTAAAAATTGTATACAGCCAGTAGGACTAAATAAAGAGTTTATTTATCCTGTTTTTGGAAAGTTATATTTCACAATCTCATCACAATCATGAGGCTAACTAGTCAGTTTCATGTGAGTCTCACAAGCACCTCTCTGTTACAGACTGAATCACTGCAGGGCAGAAAAACAGCAGAACATTTGTATTTATTTATTTATTTCCTTTCAATGTGTGAATCTCCTGTTTTTGTGAATACAGGAGATTGACCCAAGTCTGGGTGTGGCAGAGCTGCCCGATGAGTTCTTTGAGGAGGACAATATGCTCAGCATGGGCAAGAAGATGATGCAGGAGGCCATGAGTGCTTTTCCTGGCATTGATGAGGCCATGAGCTACGCAGAGGTCATGAGGTATATTTAAAAAAAACAAAAAAAAACTGGTGGCCCTGAAGCCAGATAGATTTTATATAATAATAATAATGGTGAGTTTTTTAAAACACAGCGTTGATTGTCACACTTAACTTGGCATGGTTGTCCACCTGTAACTCAGGTTAGTGAAAGGAATGAACTTCTCGGTTGTGGTCTTTGATACTGCTCCTACTGGCCACACACTGCGTCTGCTCAACTTCCCCACCATCGTGGAGCGAGGTTTAGGCCGCCTCATGCAGATCAAGAACCAGATCAGCCCCTTCATCTCTCAGGTGAGAAGGAATTAGCAGATCTGTTTATCCCATCATGATAAGAGCCTGTGTAAAATATTAACTGTAGCTGAAGCTTTGAATAGCTTCTCTCTCTTTCTGTTTATAGATGTGTAACATGCTTGGTCTGGGCGACATGAACGCAGACCAGCTGGCCTCCAAGCTGGAAGAAACTCTGCCAGTCATTCGCTCAGTCAGTGAGCAGTTTAAAGACCCTGTAAGTAGCACTTTAAGAGGTGGATAAGAGGTGTGATAGTGTAAGAAGCACAAATCATGTAAGCATAACACGTGTTAGTATTCAGTTTGTTTGACGTGTAGTTCAAAATGTTTTTCTGTGTTTATTTTTTTGAACCCTTTTAATACTGGTAAAGAAACTAACAAAAAGACCCAAATAAGACAAGCTAGCTGCCTTTTGTGTGCACCAAATTCCTGTGCAGTTGTGGCGGGCATTTATCAACTCTGACTGGTCAATATCAGTGCGCTCTGTAGTGCAACATCCCCATTTATGTGGGGATGTTGCACAAGAGAGCACACAGCTCAGTGTTTGTTTTAGAAACATGTTAGCTGACTAATATCTCACATATGGATATTAGAAATAGTTCCTAGAGAGTTGTGGTTGTCAGCACTTACACTGAGTCATCCCTTCCTGTTGTCATAGTAACAGGCCATGTCTGTTTCTTGTATTTTTGTTATGTGTGCATGCTGCCGCCATGATTGGAGTCTGTCTGCCTTGGTTTTTTGGTCAATTCATTGAACCAGCAAACTGATTAGTCTGTGAGATTGTTCAGTACGATTGGTTGGGGTACATTACACAAATCACTATCGACTCATAGGTTTAACATGGAGACAAAAAAAAAAAGACACCGCTCACACTTCTGGTCAGTTTAGAAGCACCAGCTGCTGTCCTGACATCAGTTCATTTTAAATGGATGGAGGAAGCTGGAGTACTCAGAAAAAACCCATAGAGGCATGGGGAGGACACACACTCAGCACAGACGTGTTACAGATGGGGTTCAAAGTAGAAACCCTCCTACTGTGAGGTGACTAGTGATGGGAATCTTCAGGCATCTCACGATTTGATTTGGTTAGGATTCAGATGGCTGCGATGCAATTATAAAACCATTATTGATGCATCTTTTTTTTTCCCTGTGTAACTACTTAAATACCATACTACTACTTTCCAAGTGGAAACATGCAGCATGGTTTCTCATATTTGTTGTGACAAACAACAAAAAAGAAACCTCACTCATCTGTTGGTTAATGCAGGACAACTTCTGTTTCCACCACATCCGAGCAAAACGCGGAGCTGCATCAGATCCTGGCAGTCTTGGGTTGATCATGTTTCTATCAGAACTTTTACTGATTCCTTCCACTTGTCCTGTTGCTCTGAGTAATTTCTCTTTACTCAGGCCAGCTATTGTCCTACATGGCCATATGTTTTGGTTGTGTCTACCCACAATTCCTTTTGCATTGTAGTTCACTTGAGACCTACATTTGTAGGTGGACAAGAGTTCACTTCTTTGATCTGCATCAGAGTTTGTTTGTGCATCCACACCTCCCCAACTGGACTTTCTGAGCAAACAAAGCCACCCATAGAAGCTGAAGTACTTCCACACGCTAGCTTCTAATTTAGAGGGTTATGGTCAGATTTCATGCCCAGCCATCTTCTGTTATGTGCATTCCACAGATTGTCCGGGTGCTGCACTTCTTCAGTTTCAAGTCTCCCTTTTGCGTTCCGATGCATCTGTAAGCCAACTTTCCCCCACCCCAGAGGTGACAGTGCTGACCACCACACCATTGTGCCGCCTTAAGCTGAATTTATACTTGTGCAGTATCTGCATAAGGTTGGTTGGTCGAATTGTTTCTTTGTTTGCTTTCACGAGCTCATGAAGACACTGCACCATGTTTGGTGTCATTGCTGTTTTAAAACAGGAAATACATACCGGATCTGAAGTGAACCATCAAAAAAAAAAACTCCTGTTGAGTTTACCGGCCGATACCACCTCTGCTGCCACCTTTAGATTAGGGAAGAGAAACTGCAACAAGACACCAAAACGACGCACACCCCCTACACTTGAGTTCGAAAGCAAACTCACCACCGTCAGCTGCGCCGTAACCGACTGCACGCAGACGCAGCTGGAGCATAAATGCAGCTTTACAGGGTGTGCAGAATTATTAGGCAAGTTGTATTTTTGAGGATTAATTTTATTATAGAACAACTATGTTCTTAATAAACACAAAAGACTCATAAATATCAAAGCTGAATATTTTTGGAAGTTGGAGTGTTTTTTTTTTTTTATAGTTTTAGTATCTTAGGAGGATATCTGTGTGTGCAGGTGACTATTACTGTGCATAATTATTAGGCAACTTAACAAAAACCAAATATATACCCATTTCACTTATTTATTTTCACCAGGGAAACCAATATAACAACTCAAAATTTACAAATATACATTTATGGCATTCAAAAACAAAACAAAAACAAATCAGTGACCAATATAACCACCTTTCTTTTCGAGGACACTCCAAAGCCTGCCATCCATAGATTCTGTCAGTGTCTTGATCTGTTCACGATCAACATTGAGTGCAGCAGCAACCACAGCCTCCCAGACACTGTTCAGAGAGGTGTACTGTTTTCCCTCCCTGTAGATCTCACATTTGATGAGGGACCACAGGTTCTCTATGGGGTTAAGATCAGGTGAACAAGGGGGCCATGTCATTATTTTTTCTTCTTTTAGACCTTTTCTGGCCAGCCACGCAGTGGAGTACTTGGATGCGTGTGATGGAGCATTGTCCTGCATGAAAATCATGTTTTTCTTGAACGATGCTGACTTCTTCCTGTACCACTGCTTGAAGAAGGTGTCTTCCAGAAACTGGCAGTAGGACTGGGAGTTGAGCTTGACTCCATCCTCAACCCGAAAAGGTCCCACAAGCTCATCTTTGATGATACCAGCCCATACCAGTACCCCACCTCCACGGCGTCTGAGTCGGAGTGGAGCTCTCTGCCCTGTACTGATCCAGCCACGGGCCCATCCATCTGGCCCATCAAGACTCACTCTCATTTCATCAGTCCATAAAACCTTAGAAAAATCAGTCTTATGATATTTCTTGGCCCAGTCTTGACGTTTTATCTTGTGTGTCTTGTTCAGTGGTGGTCGTTTTTCAGCCTTCCTTACCTTGGCCATGTCCCTGAGTATTGCACACCTTGTGCTTCTTGGCACTCCAGTGATGTTGCAGCTCTGAAATATGGCAAAACTGGTGGCCAGTGGCATCTTGGCAGCTTCATGCTTGATTTTCCTCAGTTCATGGGCAGTTATTTTGCGCCTTGTTTTTTCAACACGCTTCTTGCGACCCTGTTGACTATTTTGAATGAAACGCTTGATTGTTCGATGATCACGCCTCAAAAGCTTGGCAATTTTAAGAGTGCTGCATCCCTCTGAAAGACATCTCACTATTTTTGACTTTTCAGAGTCCGTCAAATCTCTCTTCTGACCCATTTTGCCAAAGGAATGGAAGTTGCCTAATAATTATGGACACCTGATATAGGGTGTTGATGTCATTAGACCACACCCCTTCTCATTACAGAGATGCACATCACCTGATATGCTTAATTGGTAGTAGGCTTTCAAGCCTGTACCGGTTGGAGTAGAACAACATGCATAAAGAGGATGATGTGATCAAAATACTCATTTGCCTAATAATTCTGCACACACTGTAGATGCACAGATGGTAAAACTTGGAACATGTGTTAGGATAACAATAGATGGAAACATATCTATTGGGTGAAGTCAGTAGGACAGTCAAGCAAGATTAGCTGAACTTCTGTATAGCAGCTGCAGGGATGAACAGACAGCTGAGATGATGTATCAGGGTTCATGTCAGTTGTACCTCCTGCTTGTCCTGTTGCTGTGGTACTGGCTGTATTTTGACAGTCCAAAAAACATCTTAGTGCACCGTTTAGTTTACTTTTCGGAAATCCTAAAAGTATGTTTTACAAGACTGCTTTAATTTTTTTTTTCAGGTTTTTTTCAGTTGAACGTATGTAATATTGAAATTTTACTCACTGTTAAAATTAAAAATTCTCAACATTAAATTTCTGTATTAAATCAGTATTTACCTGGACGTATTAAAGACTCTCTTTTATTGGTTTTGTTCTTCTATTTTTCTGCTTTGCTTGCACGCATCAGGAGCAGACCACCTTTATCTGTGTGTGCATCGCTGAGTTCCTGTCGCTGTATGAGACCGAGCGGCTGATCCAGGAACTGGCCAAGTGTCGCATCGACACGCACAACATCATTGTCAACCAACTCGTTTTCCCTGATGCAGAGAGGCCGTGTAAAATGTGTGAAGCACGCCATAAGATTCAGTCCAAATATTTAGATCAGGTATGCCTCACGTTCACTGTTTAAACCAGATTTTTAGTATTTAAGATATAGATAGTTAATTATCAGATGTATTCATTAAGTGCTTTTATTATTATTATATATATATATTTATATAATATATGTTTTCTAGATGGAGGACCTTTATGAAGATTTCCACATAGTCAAGCTACCACTGCTTCCCCATGAAGTTCGAGGTGCAGACAAGGTCAACACATTCTCTAAGCAACTTCTGGAACCCTACAAACCCCCAAACAAGTGATTCCCTCCTTGGCAGGACCTCCTCCGGATCTCCCCCTCAACACTTCAGCTGTCTGAATTCGCTTCCTCTGAAGTGCCCCCACAAACCAGCCTCAAACCCTCCAGTAACAGCCTCAAGATTATCCACAGTCTTCTGAAGCAAAGCACCATCACAGCAAGACACACACCCACACCAAAGGGGAGCTGATGAGATCACACACACACACACACACACACAAACAGAAGCCGCTGTGCTGTGAGATAAGGCAGCGTATATGTTGTATATGTGTACTGCCTTACTCTCTCTTCACCCTCTTGTTTTCATATCCTCTGTGGCAGTTCTTGTCTTATAATGCATTTAACTTTTTCTCAAAAAGAAAAAAACACACAAAAAAACTTCATCCTGTTCAGTGTCAAGCTTAAGTTGTGAAAACAAAGTGTAAGCAGCGATGGTGCAATGTACAGGATAAACCAGCTTTCGGGTTTCAGGTTGTGATTTGGTGGCTTCGTCTGTTCTCCAGTTTCACCTTTTAGATAAAACTACAAACTCATTTCTCTCCCAGACATCGGGGTATTCCATCCAAATTTCTAGAATCAGGGTTTAACGGCAGGGAGATGGAAAATATCTTCAGCACTTTTTCATCTTTAAACCATAAACCATCCTTGTTATTCCAATAAAACCGGAACCATCTAGAATGCATCTCTTAACGTTAGCCAGGTGAACAGACCTGTGGTGTAAATGCTATTGGCTGAATAAAGTTGGGAGCTGTGCTTTTAAAACATCAGAGCTTCGTTGTTGCTTCGAGGGTGGTGTGGTTAGGAGACACTAGCAGAAGCAAATGTCACGTTTGAAAAGATGGACATTAAAGAATTGCCTGATATTGATGAGCTCACATTACAAGTTCTCAAACAGTGCTCATAAAGTTCATCCAAAACTCCGCTCTGTCCATTCTGTTTACTGATTAAGAAAGATTATTGAAAGTAGCCTTATTTAGTTGATCTTTTTTCCATGAAGATTCAAGCAAATGAATGGTGAACATCCTTACTCTGGTGATTGAATACAGGACTGGTTGAAGTTTCCTCAACAGAAATATGCAGGTAGACGACAGGTTAATAACTTGTGTAATTACCTTGCTCTGTCACTGAATGCTTTTGAGTCAACAATAATCTGTTTTCTATAGATTTCTTTAAATTATATTGCAAGAATGAATTAAAACAACCTTGCCTGGTTAACTGTCCATGTGGTCTTTGTTTTTGTGTCTGCCTACTGTGTTAGAAGGTTAAATCTTCTGTTAATTGGAGTGGGTTTTTCCCTGTCACAGCATGAAGAAAAGCATCTTGGAAGCACAAACAAGCTCCTGTTGGAAATGGAAAGAAATATTTACTAAATATATTTTTATATTGACAGTAAATTATTGTCTCTGCTTGGAATATGCTGTGAAAGTAAAAGCACGTGATGTAATGGATGATACACTACATTAGTTCTCTGTTTAAGTTGCAACAAGTTGCAATTTCAGATCTGTAACTAGGAAATTGCTTGTTGTTTTCATTTCACTTAACACGAAGGTTTGCCATGGTCCACTTGTTCCCGTTTCATAATTCCCCTGCTGTACTGTACGGCCTTGCGCGCTCCTTGTGCCTTGGCCCCGCGGCCTGTCGCTTGTGGTCCATCACCGAGCACCGCTCTCCCGGTCGGGGGCCGCACTAACGAGCTCCTCCTCTTCGTTTTGGGGATTTACCCCGGGGCGCACTGACCACTGGACGCACCGTAGAGGCACCGAGGATTACTGCCATGCACCCGACAGGAGTTAGCGGAGCTGACGCCAAAGGATGTCAGCGTTATCTACTCGATGAGAGATCACTTGTGAACACAGAACGAGGTACAGTGAGAACGATACTGCCAAGTGGAAATATGAAATCATTTCTCCAGTGGTGCCAATTACGCACGGAGATGCGCTAGGTTTCTCATCAAACAACTTCAGAAGGTAAAACGATGCATTGGTTCTTTTTCCCAAAAGCTAAATGAAAAATAATTCAGCTTGGATTTGTGATAGGAGAGCTCAGCTTGGTCATTTTGGTAGTAGCCAACATTGCACAGTAAAATCTAACCAGTTGGCTTTGACTTAATATAAAATAAGATCATATGTAAAATTGTTGCCTCAAAGAAATAAAGTTTTAGAAACTCGAATGAGCTGGAAGGGTTTAAATTAATTAGATAAATCTGAGTATGATATAATTAAATGGCATTTCACAAGAAACCTGATGTGATCAAATCCATTTAGAGGCGATTCGCCACAAAATATTGCTTTTAACACTCGTGATGATTTCATGTTCACCTTACTTAGAATAACTGATGAAAACGACTCTTTCTGCTTTGCAGCAGGAACTTGGTGTGATCTCTGCTAAAGTAATTTCAGACCACAGACTTCTCTGCAAAGTGCTGCTGCTTATATAATTGTATCTTTGGAGGTACAGATCATCAAAGATGCAGCTTTAGCTTTTCATTCTTGCTAAATAACTCAACCCTTCAATGCCATGCATATCATATTTAATACATTTTCTGAGGCCTATTACATCACTTTATAGTGAACAGTACAGCTATACATACATGCATATTATCCTTACTTTTACATTTTTGTAAGGGGCCAAATATGGACCATGTTAAAAAAATAATTTTTTTTTAAAACACTATTTCTTTGGCTAGGTTTTACAGCGTGAGAAAAAAAAAAAACTAATAAGAGATGTATTTTTTGAGTGATTTAAGTCTTTATGATTGGTACATGGGGATATAATTATAGACATTTCAGATCTTTAACTTACTGAAAACCTCATACGTTGTTTTTGTGAATTACTGATCAGCCAAATAAAAGTAAAAGTTACTTTAAAAGCTTCTGGGTAATTTAAACTATCATTAAGCTACTTAACTAAATGTAAAAAGTTTCATACGATTAATTTTTGTTATTAATTTGTTGTTTGTTGTACAGCATTGTGCACTGACACTCCTCATCACCATTTAAACTCATCTTATTTCCTTTGAGTCAACTTAAGTGCATCAATTTATTCAACCTTTTATACTCCAAAGTACATTTGACTGATTTAATTTGAGTATTTATAACAAATAGATTAAAATGAAGTTATAGCTGCTAAATATATTCAATTAAAGCCAATATTACATTTTACAGTGTGACATTTACTCATGGCCTAATCCATGTGAATTTATTTAATTAATAAAACAACCCTTAATTCCTCCCACAGAGCTGTTTTACACTGACTATCTGCAAACTGTCAGTCACCCATGACTGTGACCTACACAGCCAGGGTTGCAAACGCCCGATTCTGCGGCTTCTCTAAGCTGCTTTTAGCCTGGAAAGGCAGCATCTACAAGGTGCTTTACAAAGAGTTCCTGGCTTTCTTTGCCATGTATACTGCCATCAGCATTACTTACAGGTGAGACAGACATGGCTGCTTTAGATGTCTACCACCTCTTCAATGCATTAAGTAATTAATAAACTTCAGACGGCTTTAATTTTTTTCAGATTTTTCCTATATGATGACCAGAAGAGGTATTTTGAAAAACTGGCAATTTATTGCAACCACTATGCCAGCCTCATCCCCATGTCCTTTGTGCTGGGTAAGCTTTTTGGGGGTCTCTCAGAGTTTGGCTGTTTAATTTTTGCATATTTTGATGTAAATATGGACACCAAGCTAATTTCTATGGGTTTTGCTGCACAACAGAACCCTGTTTGATGAGTTTATTGTGTTGATGATGGTTGTGATAGAAGAAAATTACTGTCAGAGTGCAACAAGTTCTGACTGCTTGGAAGAGTATAAACTTAGCAGAAAAAGTAAAGAAATTTGTGTTTGATAGATTATTTTTCCCATTAAAAAAATAACATTTGTTATTGTATCATACATGGTTGGAAAACCTTATTATTCACCTGCGGAACCTGGTATATCTTGTAAGCACTGTGCTTCTTTGAAATGAGAAACACAGCTAAACGTGTGGGTAGTGACTCTAAAAAATAGTCAAAATTCCCTGCAATATTCTCCTGTTTGTGTTCCTTCTTGTTCTGAGATTCAAGAGCTGGCAGGTAGTATTATTCTCAGATGTTTGACCGCCACTGTAAAATCATCATGTATATTGCTGATAAGAAGACATTTTGAAGAGAGATTCTGGAGCCAGTGCGATCCCATATCTCTAGAATCTGGGACCTAACTTCATCCTCCAGGATGACAATACTCCCCCGGAGAACCAGGATCACCACGGAGTACCTTCAGAATTTGGGAGTAAAAAGTAAAAATGACCTGGCTTTATGGATTTTCCTCACTGATTGTGTAAAAAGGGTCAATATATGTTATTATATATGTTATATATTTATTTTTTCCTTCTTACTGGGACAGTGTGTTCATCCAATCCACCAAGAAACTCAGAACAAGAGTGGATACCAACTAGAGAATATTGCAGGGGATTTTAGTGCATTTTTGGGTTCACTATCTACATTTTAGCTGTGTTACTCATTTCACAGAAGCACAATGCTTGCAAGTTATACCTGGTTGTAAAGGTAACTAATTAGGATGCAATGTAAAATACTACACCGGTAGGTATTATTAAAAGGGGAGAAATAATCCATCAAACACAAAGAAGTGACAGGTTTCTCAAGATTTTACACAGAACAGTTTTGCTCAACCTACTTGAAAACAGAACAATGTTCTCCAATGAGACACACACTCATGCTCAGCTGCAAACATTTTCTAGGTAAATACAAAAATTGTGTGACCTTTTTACTTGAATTTGTATCAGTCATGAATCTAATATAAACTTAATGTACATTCCTTAACAAATGAAGTGTTAATGTTAGGATTACTTGTGAAGCAGGACCCTTATTCAGAGACTGAATCGATTGAGAATAATGTTTGTTGACAGGATCAAATAAGCTGGTTCAAGTTACTGAGGGGCTGAGATTTCCCTTCTATAATGTTCTTCCTGAAACCTGAAATGTCTGCAGCACAGAGAGGCCTGAAAGCAGGTTGTGATGACTGATTAAAAAGCCTGAGAAATGCACCTCATCCAGTCCGAGGCTGAAAAGTCTTCCTTCTCAAGAAAAAAACAAGAGTTCAAGTTAACATGCACACACAAAAGAAGCTCTTTACTGACCACAAGACAAAGTTAAATTGGCAAAACTATGCAGGAAGTGTCGGTATCCTTTTAGTAATTCCTCCCAAGGTTGCTTATACTTACATATCAACAGGTGATAAATTAATGTGGAATTATATCAAACAATGAACAGAGATTTTTCAAAAACCTACTGTTTAGCAGGCGTAACCGTTGTTTCTGCTGCTGTTTGCAGGTTTCTATGTGACCCTGGTGGTGAACCGCTGGTGGAGCCAGTACACCAGCATCCCGCTCCCCGACAGGTTGATGTGTGTCCTGTCGGGGGGCCTCCAGGGGTCAGATGAACGTGGCCGCCTGCTGAGACGCACCATGATGCGCTATGCCAGTCTGTCTGCCTTGCTCATTCTCCGCTCTGTCAGCACTGCCGTCTTCAAACGTTTTCCGACCATGGACCATGTGGTAGAGGCTGGTGAGAATATATATATATATATATATATATATACACACACACATATATGTATATATATATATATATATATATATATATATATATATGTGTGTGTGTATGTATGTATATATATTATATATATA
Source organism: Melanotaenia boesemani (assembly GCF_017639745.1). NCBI lineage: Eukaryota > Metazoa > Chordata > Actinopteri > Atheriniformes > Melanotaeniidae > Melanotaenia > Melanotaenia boesemani. The sequence continues at coordinate 32,104,803 of NC_055685.1, read as the reverse complement.
TATGGAGAGAGACAGACAGATAGATAGATAGATAGATAGATAGATAGATAGATAGATAGATAGATAGATAGATAGATAGAAACTGACAGTGTATATTACTTACTTTTAATCCTTCTGTGCCAAGTTTTACTTAAGACATACATGAATCTCAAAGAGTGAAATTTCTTCTCTGGTATTTGTGCAGGATTCATGACAAGGGAGGAACGAAAGAAGTTCGAGGGTCTCCACTCTCCTTATAACAAATACTGGATCCCATGCGTGTGGTTCACTAACTTGGCCGCCTTGGCTCGCTGTGAGGGCAGAATCAAAGACGATCATACTCTCAAGCTACTACTGGAGGTGCAGCATCGCAAGCACACACACCTTTACAAAGGCCAGCTGGTGATGTGGAACTGCACGTCTTGTTTTTGCCAGAGATTCAGGTTGAAAAAGACAACAAGTTTCTGTCTGTGTGTGGACAGGAGCTGAACGGATTCAGAGGGAAGTGCAGCATGCTTTTTCACTACGACATGATCAGCGTGCCCCTGGTGTACACGCAGGTAAGTGCTCACTTTTCAGTTTAAAGACTACTTGTTTTTGTCTGGTATGTCTCTGTGTCATCTTTAAGTCTCCAGCTTCAACAAATATTAACACATTCTCACAGAGTTTGTTACAGCTGAAATAACAAAACTGCTGAAGCAGAGGTGTGTTTGCTGACTGTGCTGGATCTCTCAAAAGACAGACAGTGACCTTCTTCAATATTGATATTAAGAGGACAAGCGCACTTCAGGGTTTCCCCCTCTTCTTCAGTGTGCCATATATCTTTATGACTACCAAAGCCCGTATCTAAGGGACTTCTAAACTCTTAAAAGCCTCTTTTGTTTTCTATGTTTTTGTCATTGTTACAATAACCATGAAATAATTTCCATAATATTTGCCAAGTGGTCAGTTTGGTGTGTCTTAGACAAAGAAGTAGCTTGCCCTCCACCATCTTTCACCAATTAGAGCAGCTTTTAAGACAGTTTTTACATGTTTATGCAGCTGATGAAGACTAACTGGGGAAAAGCAAAGGGTTGTGACCAGTTGCATCTAACTGTCCCACAGGTGGTGACGTTGGCGGTGTACAGTTTTTTCCTGGTGTGTCTGATTGGTCGTCAGTTCCTGGACCCCAATCAGGGTTATCCTGGTCATGACCTGGACCTCTATGTGCCCATCTTCACCCTGCTCCAGTTCTTCTTTTATGCTGGATGGTTGAAGGTCAGTATAAGGCATTTAGTTAATTTGGTTTGGTTTAATGGTGGTTTAATGGTGGATAGATTTCATTTCTGATGTTTATTTTTCAAGGTTGCAGAGCAGCTGATCAACCCTTTTGGAGAAGATGATGATGACTTTGAGACAAATTGGCTGATTGACAGAAACTTCCAGGTTTCTTTATGCTTTTTCTACTCTGTTCCTGTTGCTGGAGTTAATATCAAACACTGCTTCAACAGGTTTTCCATGTCTGAACACAGGTTCTCTGCTAATATGAGACTTTAACGTCTGTTGAACCATCAGGTTTAACTCATATTTGTTCACACCTTTTTCATTTTAAGTTCACTTTGTTTACTTCATCTGTGCATGCATCCGTTTGCATGTCGTGCTGCAGGTGTCTATGATGGCGGTGGATGAAATGTACGGAGATCTGCCGATGATGGAGAGAGACCGTTACTGGGACGACTCCAATCCGCGGCCACCTTACACAGCAGCCACTCTCTTTGTTCTTCGCAAACCCTCCTTCCAGGGGTCCACTTTTGACATGGCGTAAGTTTCTGTGTTTTACCTTCTCATTCAACATGTACTCCACTTCTGACTATGACACCTTCAACTGGAATCCCCCCACAAAGTGAGGAAAATGAAAGTATTCTTTGTCTAGATTTGACAAAAAGTAATAAATAAATAAACAAAAAAATAAATAAAAAGAAAAGTAAAGAATGTTTTTTTTTCAGAGCCTGAAATATAAATTACTATGCTACCATTTGACAGGATCCCTAAGGAGGAGATGCACTTTCAGCCTTTAGAGGAAATTGCTGAGAACATGGAGGAGTCAGGCACCCGCCACCCCAACATGGCCCTCTTCAATCGCCTACTCAATGCAGCCCCGTCCCCTTCTGGCTTTATGGGGGGGGCCCTTCGCCGCACCTCAGCTCAGCTCCAGAGGCTGCACCACTCACCCAGTATTGACCAATGCATTAGTGATGACGAAGATGAGGACAGTTGCAAAATTGGTAAAGGGGGGTCTTTGCCATCAGGGCTGGGGCAGGACACCCAGAGCACAGTATGCAGCTTCAGGGAGGAGACGAGTGTCAGAACACCTCTGCTGGAGATTCAGTTTGGGAAGGAGCAGGACAGACGAGGAGGGACCCCTCCCACCGGTAAGGTGAGTGAAGAAGAAAGCAAAACTAGTGAAGAAAGGCTGGTGAGAGAAAGAGTGAAAGCAGAGAAGGGGGAGAGCTCCAGAGTTCCTGTTTCACTGCTTCCTCCCCCACCTCAGTCCTCCAGAGAGTCATCTACTCGACCGGCCTCTGCCATCCCCATCACCTCCCGCCACCCCTCTGCCTTCCTGTTTCACCCTGCTGGCCAGTCCAGCCTGGAGCACTGCAGCTCCCAGCCAGCTATCAGTCACCACCGGGCTCTACCTTCCATCCCCAAACCATCTCTTGGTGGAAATAAAATATCTCTTCTCACTGTGCCATCTTACAACGAGCAGCAGCGTTTTCGCAGTGTGAGCATGGGCTCAGAGTTCATGGGGTCTTAAATGGGTCATGATGTTCACATGAAATTTTGACTGTGTGAAACTTAGATGGTATTGAATACACATTTTCATGAGTTAAATGAGTAATTCAAACGGGAATTCCATCTGAGACCTGACAGCACCTTTAAGGCCACACAGTTCTTTGGAAACCAATTCATAATGAAATCCACTCCCTGATTTTGTCATAAAAACTTTTGCTGAATCCTGAAACACAATTAAAACAATCATGTTTTCTGGAAAGGTGAGAAATGTTTATATATGTGGGTCCTATCTATTGACTTTAAAGGTATACAATTTACATTTAGGAAAATTTATGTGTTTATCAAATGTTTGCAACAAGAAAACTTCAATTTAATCTCTGTAAATTCATCACAGTGACTACATCTTTGTTGTTTAGCATAGCTTAATAAGGATACTGAAAGCAGAGGGGAATGACCAACATTTTATTGTTTAAGGAAAAGAAGAGAGGAAGCTCAAGTTTCCTAATTTGCATATTGTATACGTCTACAAATTACTCATCAGCAGTTGTAAAAGCACTGAGAACAGTTATTGCAGTTATTCTTGTTTAGTTAATTCATCCTGGTTATCTAAAAATAATTATTGTTCATGCATTATCCTCTTTATTTGCAACTTTGTAATTTAAACAGAAATTGAGTAAAATGAATAATCACAAAAGTTTTGAATAAACAGCGTGTAAGATGAACATTTTTTCCACATTTATTAACTATTAAAATGGTATCTTGCCTGTAGACAAAACATTTACAGAAAAGAACACAAATAACATCTGACAGTTGCTCTCTTTTTCGAAGGCCTACACATCCATTAGGTACCAACATTGACCAGCAGGGGGCGATAGCAGCCAAGCAAAAACATTACAGAGTAAGAAATCTTCACTGTCCGATGCAGTTGAGATGTTCATCCTGCCCATTACAGGGTTCAGCTTTTCCTGCACATTAGGGCTCCTACCTGGGCTCCAGCTGGGTGGGGAACACCCTTTTGGCGTGGGTGGACTGCCTCTGCTTAGCCAGGAAAGACTGAGGCAGTCTGGGACAGTCCTTTCTCAGGCTGTGATGCTGCAAGAGGCAACAACTTCCATCAAATTGTGACTTCAACTTAGGCATTTTAACCAAAAATGTCTACACCAGATACTTCTGGTCAAACAGGTACACAAATCACTCCTTGCTGCTACAGTTTCTACCATTATGAATCTACTGTTTGCCTTGCAGTTATGTCAAATCTATGAGTGAACAAGACACATAATAACAGCAAACTTTACAAATATGGAAACCTGACGAGACCATGGCTTAATCCCTGTAACTGGGAATGAGGGTTTTACGTTAGTTGGGGAGCAAATGTGGTATAAAAAGCATCAAAATGTATCTCTCATAAAGTAGAAAGTGGGACTATTTGATTAATTATAACAAACATTAACCCCAATCACAAGACAAATTGACACACACAAAGAAGAAATACAGTCAGTAATTTGACTGAGACAGATATTATTGAATTTAAGCTAATATATTTGATTTCCAGACATGTGACACATAAAGTACAAGGTGTTACACTCCACCGATCCTTTAAATTCTTTCTGCCTCAGAGAAACCTAAAATGATCAACCCTTATTAAAGCTTTTAGAGATACTGTCATTTCTTTTGTCTTTTTATTATTATTATTATTTTAATAGTGCTCTCACCATGCTTTGCCAGGCAATCAGGATCAGTTTCTCCTCTTCTTCCTGTGTGGACCTTGCTTTCCCACTATGAGAGTCTGGTAGCTGGGAAATTACATCAAGTTACTTCACTGAATCAAATAAACACAGGCCCCAATGTGACCAAAAAAAAAAAAAAAGTATAGAGATGTTAGTGCACAGCCACTAACTCACCTCCGAAGCAGCTGTCTTCATGCTATCAAACAAACTGACCTCATTGCTTGTCATTATTAGAGATAGAACACAAGACAGTCAAATCCAAGCAAAATATGACCAAAAACACATTTGCGTTACTGACCAGCTTGCACAGCAACAGCCCAGTGACCTACCCTGCCTGTCTGCAAGCTGCTTTTGGCTGTGCTTTGCAGCAGAGGCGCTGGTTTTGTTGTGTGACAGACTGAACAATATGAAGAGGTGCTGCAGGCTTAAATGCTGTGGCTCCTTGCCATGGTCAAAGAGGCCATCCTGCTGACTCGAGCACATTCTCTGCTGGACGGTCAGTCACAGGGCTGGAAATTAGTCAGTAATTAACATGATGCAATGCAATTATCTTGGCAACAGATTCTGATAGTTGTGTTTTTGCTGAAATGTACTGAAGGAATGTTTGTGTAACACAATTTTAGATGTTTATTTTGAAGCTCATTAGATGTTTGAGAAAATACAAAAGCTTGAGAACTTGTTTATTTTTACCTGCAGAGTTAGAGGATTAAAGTCTTTTTCAATATTATTTTGTTAAGGAATTTTGGAGCAGGCCAGAAATCCTGGCACTATTAGCAGCCTCTAACTAGCTAACCATGTTGTACCATAGCATCTGAGGTTTAGCTAGCTTGCCATCTCTGCCTTTGGCTCCTTATTTGATTAATCTGGGAATTATGTAATGAAGATGAAATGGATCTATTTTGTGAAGACTAGCTGAAGTGCTGCATCACAGGCATCAAACACCAGAGTTACACTACGTGGATTGTTTTTGTGAAGAGCCATGCTGATGGAGAGCTGCTGATCACCATCAACAACTGCCTTTGCAGAGACAGTTTTACAGCTGGTTCTTCCAGTCTTGCTCCTTGTGTTTTCCCTTGAATGTTCAACATACCAGATGTAGGCTGGTTGCAGACCAGGTCTGGGAAATGTCTAATTTATAGTAAGTTACAGTTACTGGGAAAAAGGCTGAACACCCCAGGGCCTCATATCCCTATCCTGCACACACATGGCACTGAACTGTTGCCAAGGCATGAATGGAAATAAGTATCTTACTTCACAACTATAAAATGATGGTATCCAAAGTGTATGATTTGGAATTCACATTCAAGCTTTCAGTACAGTTCATTTGAGCAGGTCAGTCAGCAGCTTAGGTGACCAAATCAGCCAACAATGCTCGCTCTAAATTTCACACTTTGTGTCATTAATATAATTTTTTTTCTGCAGATTGACTAACTCAAAACTCATATTTATTACTGCTTTACAGAATTTAAACTCCTGTTAGCATAGAAATCCTGATCTGAAAGGGGAATAAAAACTAATTTCATGGTGTGGAGAATGAAAAGGAAAATTTGTTTATTCATCCGCCAGCTGCATCTTGTCACAGTGCTGTGATGTTTCTCACAAAGATTCAGGAGTTACTGTGAATGTCTTTTCAACTCAGTCCTTCCTATTTTCAGTGACCCAGAATGACTGTATTTCCCCTCCTCTTCATTTGACCAGTTTCAAACACCAGTGTCATCCGCATATCAGAGAAGATCAAGCTTCAGAGAGACTGTCCGACCACTTGTGTTCTTCTTTTTTTTTTTTAAACCAGAGCAGTCTATTTACTGTCTCCTAGAGTCAGTCTTTACAAAGGTCAACCCATTCCAGTCTTAGAGCAGGCTTCAGGGGAAATGCAGTTCATGCATTTGTCATTAAGTGTGAAAACACAAGTGTGGGGGAGGATTTCATAGAACTGCATGTTTCTCTGGAACCAGGAGGTTAGCTGGCCGTCTTACTGAAAGTATCTGTTTAGACTCTTTGCAGCTCTTCATCAATGATCAGACACATGGAAATGTGTCTTGAAAGTGTGCACAAATATTTTGAACATTTCACATTTGAAACTGTCTATATGCGTCTGCAAATGTATCCTCTCGGTTTGTGGACATGCATAAAGGAAATGCGCTCCAGAAACAGAAAAAATCTCAAAGCAAAAGAAAAACAAAAATGTGGGAAGAAAGGAAACTGTCACAGATAAGTTTCCTTGAATCTGAAACCTGTGTTTGATTACAGCGTTATGAGAGCTGTGGATGATACCGACCACAAGACACACATAGTGCTGCAGATTCCTGTTAGTTGTGAAAGCTTCCTCCTACTTCTGCAATTTCCGAGCTGCAGTCTCAGCATGCGATTTCTGAAGATTTCTGCCTCATCACATCAACTTTCACTCATCAACTCATCACTTTTACTGTGAGCAGGAAAGATATATAAATATCCAATTACTCACACTAAATTAAAGTAAATCCATTCTCAGTTTATTTGTAGTTAAGATCATAATTTAGTCAGTTACAGAAAGGACTGCTGAGATCTAGGAACAAGTCCCTCAAAGACAAGAAGTACAAGCAGGTGGACCATATTTTAAAGTAAAACTGAAAGTGAACACACCCAACATGTCAGTAATCTTTTCTTTTTGGGTTGGAGCTAGACGAGGAAGCGGGTCTACATTGCTGCTGTCTCTCTTTACCAAATACTTCTGAAACCTGTCTGATCACCTGACTGTTAGTGTCTTTTTATGACTATGACAGACAACAACGCCACCAAGAATTCAGAAAAAAATTTAATTTATAAAATTCTCATTTTACCTAAGAATCATATTCATCTTTAAATTATCATCTTTGGATAGTTGTTGGAGTAATAGCATTTTATCTAAGATGTATTTAAATTCAAACAAGGTCATGTTATTGAAAATAGATACAGAAAATGTCTTGGAGAATATAAAAATTAAACATGAACACAAAGAGAAAAATACAACTTCTTATGAAGAATAGTGAAAAAACAAACATATTTAGTAGTTAATAGGATAGGATAGTCGTATTAATCTGCTTTATGCTTTATATATACACAACACACAGAGTTGACAAACTGAACTTGTCTCTGCACAACATGTCACAAGATTTGAACAGAGCAAACACACATGTTTCCTTTTCTAACCCTGTACTTTTACATTTCTTTTGTGTCTGGTGTGTGTGTGTATGTGTTTCAGGCACTCCCTGTCTAACACACCTTGCTTTATTAAGAAGAACTCTCAGTGTGTGAGGACTTGTTTGTCTCGTTCTTTATGTGTGTGTTTATCAGCCCTGTCCGTTACAAACTGGTTCTCTCTTGTTTCGCCGTCCACTGCACAGTTTGTTAAAATGAGACATGTTATCAGTGTTGTCTGATCCAGAATGCATCTGTTTGTGAAAGTCTGTCTGACAGCATGATGTTATTCAGATGAACGGCAGTACAGTACAAAGACTTGTTTCATAGATTTGTTAAAGTCTGTGTGGGTGTGTTTCTGTGGTGGTAACCATTAATCTGTTTAAATCATCCTGTAGTTAACATTTTGCCAGCTTGATAAACAGGTAGACCCGCACTAAACTCTTTTTCTCTTGTGTAGATAAGTATCTACAAAGCAGGTGATTTCCTCTTCTACAATAAGAAAAAAACAACGCTATCAGAATTTGCTATAATCTTTTGTTTTTATATGTGAAAAACAATTTAAAAAGAAATCTAAGAAAACTGTGATAGCGTGTAACCGTAGTTACATTTACTAGTTTGATAATCAGTACAATATCTACAGCAGCTAGACTGACCATGTTCTCAGCTTTACTTATTATATGGTTACCCCTACAAAATCACAAATACTTCATCAGACGGGGACCAGGAGTCCCAGTACCTGAATCCATCCATCCATCCATCCATCCACCCACCCACCCATCCATCCATCCATCCATCCATCCATCCATCCATCCATCCATCCATCCATCCATCCATCCATCCATCCATTGTCTATACATCATTATCTTCATCCAGTTAAGGGTCGCGGGGAAGTTAGAGCCTAACCCAGAATTTTAGCAGGTGAGAGGCAGGGTACACCCTTGACAGGTCACCAGTCCATCGCAGCAATGCCTGAATATTAATGATAAATGATTTTATGATATATGATTTATACTTATGTGATTTATTGTCTTAACAAGTGCACAATATGAGGACTATTCTGTTCATGGGGCTTGCTCCTCTCTCTGCTGGCATCAAATGAAAGTTATATAATCCTGCACCAAGTTATATTTAACAACAGTCGGCTCAGATGTGCTTCCAAAGGATCATTTTTAAAATCTAATTAAACAGGGTCCATGGTCTAATACAAATCACTTTTTTTGGCAGTAGGTGAGTTGTGGGTGGAGGTGAGGAGTCTTTGATATGGAAAGGCTTTAAACCCTCACAATTAAAGGGTTTTGGTATATTTATTCCTTAAGTTCTTGTGTGTGAAATGTTGGCTTCCCCAGTTTTCAGTGTGTGTAGAGTCGGCAAGTTCTGTAGACATGGTGGTCACTGGCAGTGACCACCACCTGCCATCTGCAGCAGCAGCTTCCTCTGTCCAGACTCACTGATGTTTATGTCTGGGCTGCAGCCCGTCAGCAGAGACAGAAGCAGCAAAACATGTTTTTCACTGTAAGATCTGAAAACTGGGCAGACAACGTCTCCACTGACTAAAGGTTATTATCAAAGTCAACCTGAGGATGTTATTACTGAGGGTGAGGTGGAGAAGGCGTAGTACATTATAACTGAGCCTGACATGAAACAACATCTATTCAAACTTTAGGTTCTAAAATGATTGTTTTTCATTAAATTATGGTAGGATAATTTTTTTTAATCAATTCAATTTAAGTTTAATCTAATAATCACTCCAAATAAATTATTATATATTCTTTTTTCATCCTAAAAAGCTTCAATTTTAAAGATTTAGATTTTAAGCTTTTTTATCTACAAATAAAGAATAATCAAAATACACAGACGTATATGAGGTCAAACGTCTTTGTGCTCAGGTAGATTACTTTCAGGTTCAGAAACAGAAACATTTTACCTATTTTCATGTCTGTTTAATGGTTTGTTAAGGGTGCAGTGACAGATAACTGTAACTAAATGAGAATAAGCAGCCTACACCAGATAATCTGCATATTGTCATTGTTGAAAATTTACCACGGATATAAAGGAGTAACGTATTCTTTAAACAAGCATTTGAAAAATAAAGTAGTAACCATGCTAAAAAAAAAAGTTACTAAAAAGTGCAAGAAAAAATGAAATTTACCAGATACATGTACTTGTATTTTGCTTTTTGACAAATTTATCTATCAGGGGTCAGAAGAGCAGCTAGCTGATCATCTATGCTAACTCATCAGTGCTAACCATCCACGCTAAAGCTAACAGTTTTGTTGTTATTGCAAAGCTGTTTTTTTGTACTGAAACAGCCTTAACTTTACTCCTTACTTAACTAACATTCTAAACTTTCTAAGCTCTGCTTCAACCAACATCTCACAAACTAATGAAAATTCACACACACACACACACACACACGCACACACACACACACACACACACACACACACACACACACACACACACACACACACACACACACACAGAATCAGTGATAATAGTGATATAGTATATTCGATTTCAGAGGTGTGTGTGAGAGTTCCACATGCATTCTGTCCTATATACAACTCATACTATTGCATAGTTAAGGCTACTGCTATCCGGCTTATACCCCACCTACCAGGTAAGAGTATGTTTGACTGTGGAAACCCAACAGAGATCATGGTTTACTGTATCAAATTGCTCCAAACTGTTCCATCCCAAACTTCTTGGTGGAAATAAGGTTTACCTGTATTGTTCTCCTATGTACCTACAGCTGGAGGGGCCCGAGAAATGGTACAGTTTGGTTGTATGGGCCCCTTTTATATCAGAAACACAAAATGACGCACCGTACCAGTCAGAAAAAGCGGGGCATACTTCACCCACTCGGATGCAAGTTTTGTGTAATCTTTGGCCAGAAGAGAAGCATCTAGATCAGGGGTGCCCAAGTCCAGTCCTCGAGATCTACCATCCTGCAACTTTTAGATGCAACCCTTCTCCAACACGCCTGAATCAAATGACTGGCTCGTTACCAGGCCTCTGCAGAGCTGAATGACATCCAAATGACATCTGATTGAAGCGTGTTGGAGAAGGGTTGCATCTAAAAGTTGCAGGATGGTAGATCTTGAGGACCGAACTTGGGCACCCCTGATCTAGATAATAAAATTTTGAATTTAAAACTTTAAATAAAATGTGACAGTCCTATCAGTCAACATAGTTATTGGAAAAGGATTTATTTGGTAACCAGCTAAGTTAAAACCAAAGCAGAAAAGCAAAAATATGTAGTTTTACTCAGGTTTTTGTCACAGGAAAGTTATTGGTACTGTCTTGGAAAAAGTAAAATAGAGAGGCTAAAATGTACCTGTTAAGATTGTTGCCACCACAATCAAGTCTTTATTTAAAGCTGAGCTACCAAGCTGGTCATGTTTACGGTACAGATGTGACATTTGGCATCCCAGCATGATCTGAAAAACCCTGAAACGAAATCTTGTTCATCATTCAGTTTAGTCTGGTTTTTCCTTTAATTTCACTCTATCCGTATATGGTATGTTGCCAAGACTGCCTAGAAATAATTCCAGTAAACATGCAAACATGTAAACAGCTGCGAAGGCCCTGCAAAGAAGAGCATGTAATCCTGGAGCTGCAGGCCAACACATCTGCATTGTGAACAGATGGGTAGGGGAAGGGAGAGACGATGTGGGACAGCAAACAAGTGTACTCGAGGGCTGAGGAGTGACTAGTCTCAGCTGACTCCCAGCTCTGACCCCCATCCTCCTCTTCTTCCCTTTATTCTTCCTCTCTTGCCTGCTTCCATGTCATCACTGAGTACTCTGATTGATGCTGACAGTAACGGCTGTCCTACGTCCCCTAAACCATCACCCCTACCCATCCATGCCCCACCTTCTCCACCCTTTTTCTTTCATGTCTTCATCTTTCCCTCAGTCTTCCCCCTTCGCTCTTGCCCATTCATGCCCTATGACCATGGTGACCGGGCTGGCGAAGTTCTGATCCTGGGGCTTGGCCTGCAGCTTCTTTGGAAACAAAATGTCTTAGCCTGGCCATCAAAATTAGGAGCTTGGTCTGCTGTCCCTCCATCGTTAATCTTTGGTGTTCTTTTATGTTTCCCATCACTGCAAGCAAATCACTGCGTGCGTCTGAGACATCCAAAATGTGGTTTTAGTGCATGCATCAACACTTGTCTCGACTCATGAATTAAATATAAAAGAAATGAGTCAATTTGACACCTGTGTTAAGAAAACGGTTACACAATGCATCACAGTCAGGATTACATGTCAATCACTTTTTTAAAACTGGGTGTGACTTTGTCTGTGAAGCAGACTCATGCATGCACATGCTCCTTTCCACTTCCTGTTGTGCAATTTTAATTATATTTAAAAAAACAAACAAAAAAAAAAAAAACAAAACAAAACAAAAACAAACAAAAAACAGGAAAGATAAAACTTGATGAACTGGATGGAAGATGGCAGCTAATCAGCACAACGCCTTGCCATGGAAACAAAACTGGGGCATGCTTACACAAACACACTACATTCCTTGCTGACATGGGTCAGTAATGATGAAGTAAACTTTACAAAATAGCAGATGAGAAAGAGGAGAAAATGGGGGATGTCATCATTTGATGGGGACATGTATTATTCATGCTGTCAGTGGTAACTTTGGTGAAATCATGAGAGTGTAAGTAATAGTGCATGTCACATAAATCAACAGCAATGATGACCTCATTTTACGGCATAACTTCCTCCACCCACACACTGAGCTCCAGATGGATGTGGGCTTACACACACATACACACCTTAGACACATGTGTATTTGTGTCAGTCTTGTGTACTAACAATGTGCATAATCTCAACAATGGTACTTCAAGCAAAATACTATTAAAAAGTCACGCATTCAATTTTTATTTATAATAGCAGTTGGATATTTTGAGAAATAGAATTAATGTCTTGCTTGGTGAAAAACTAGAGGAAATATATGGCTTTCACAAATGTAGAAAAACTACACTTCAGAAGTTGGAACTCATAAATTAAATTAAGTAATTTTCTACCTTTTTATATTTTTTTTTGCATAAAACTGCTAAAACATGGCTTCATGCAGGTTTATTTTGTCACTTTGTCACTTGTGCCAGGAATCTGGCTGTTAAGTGTTTAGTGCTAAGTAGCTGGTCATTGGCACTCACACAGACAGATGTTTTGCAAGTCTATAGAATTATTACTTTCCTTATAAAGAGAAGAAAATGTTTTTATTTTAGCTGGGTTTTCATTTGCCTTGTTAAGTTCATTAGTTCAATGCTGACTGGCTGAAAGTTGTTTTGGAAAGTGATGGTTTGACTACAAAGTTTGTACCTTTACTCTAGTCAAATGTAATTTATTCAACTTAAACATACATGTGTAAACTTCACAGTGAAGCAGATGGTATACAAATGTGTTTCATGATGATATTGTGAAGTAAGTCAAAGTAATTCTGGACTACAAATGAAGCATTTCAGGCAACACAAGGTTAGTGCTGCATCTGATGTGGCTGTTGTGGACTTTAAAGCTCAAAAAGCTTTGTAACATTCTGATAATAGGGACAGAAAAGTACACAGTAAGCCCTTATCAGAAGCTGAATATAGAAATGAGGAAGCAGTTACTGAACCAGTAGCATCTCCGACCATAACAAAGGAACTGGACTTGCAGGTTCTAAGGATGTTTGTTTATCTATGCACATGGAGGCAGCTACAAGTCTTACACTTTATTACCTCTGCCAAGGTGGAGGTCATGTATTCGGCAGCGTTGGCTTGTCTGTCTGTCTGATAGCACCATAACTCAAAAAGTTATGGATGGATTTTGAGGAAATATTCAGGAAATCGCAAAAATGGAATGTTATTAGATTTTAAGGGTAAATTTGGGGGTAAAATTTTTGGATTGCTGCCTGGTTCCAGGAATTTTGTTTTAAGGATTCTGTATGGGGATATAAGGATAATTTTGCCATTAGAGCTTCTAACTCAAAAATAATACTCACAATCATTGGCAAATGAGCCATTCTTTTCATTTTTCATTTGGATTAAGAAACACTGGTCTAAGGTAACTATTGTCAGTGTAAAATCTACTTAATTAGATTTCCTGTAAAAACTGAGCATATGAAAGGGCTGCTCTATTAAATGGCTTTGGGAGCAATTGTTTCTAAGAAAAAATGAATTACAAAACACTGAGATTAAAAAGTAAAATATTAATCATTGGCAACATACGGTCCCGAACAGATCACATACATTTTAACTTCTAATCTGATTTCCAGGAACTTAGCTGTAACCTGGCAACGTCCATGATCAGCAAACAGATAAATCATGAATGACTTGGCAATCTGTGGGTACCTCCAGATCAAAGTTTCAGCTTTTGTTTAAAGTTCACTGCAGCTTTTTGGCAGGAACACAAAACTAAAAAAGGGGAAAAGAAAATGTCACATCTTTACAAATCCTTCCTGTGCATGATAAAACAGCCAGTCTGATCAAGTTCATGTTACTGCCAAGAAAACTTTATATTCACAGTTATGATTTTCCTTGATTTTTGCCTGACAGGAAGGAAATTTCAGGTTCACAGTTGCAACCCAAGCAGTAAAAACATGAAACAACCTATTATCAAGGAGTAAGATTGGTTTGAAGAGGGGAGGATTAGTAAGCCTTGTAAATTAACAAACAGTAAACTAATGTAGAGTCAGTCAATCTTTTGAGGTACCATATCATTCACCACTCATTCCTTAAAGCAGAGGTGTCAAACATGCGGTTTGGGAGCTAAAACTGGCCTGCCAGAAGGACCAATCTGGCCCACAGGATGAATTTTAAAATGTAAAATTGATATAGAAAGAGTTCCATTCCATTTATTAAAATCTAGTATTTTTACAAGGCAGGGAGATAACATCTTTTATGTCTGTCTTGCTTAATAGTTCTGACTTCAGGATTACTACACACATGGAAATGTACATGTGTGTACATTTAAATTTCTAGCTCTTGAGAAGTTAGTAGATCATGATCTGAAATACCTGTGAATAAAACTTTGTGGTTTTTGTAGATGAACTTTTATTTGTAAGTTGTAATGCATGTTTAAATGTGTAAATATGTAAAATAAATGAAATATCTTAATAGATCAAATAAAATTAATCAATACATAAAAAAATATAAAACAAAATGAAAAACTTTTATGAAGTTTAAAAGTGTACAATTGATAAAATGCATAACATTTTATAAATAAAAATTGTATAAATCAAAAAATCTATATTTACATCTAAATATATATGAATACATATTCTATGAAAATAATATATACAATGAAACATAAAATAAAAATAAACTAAAACATGTAAATGTATGACTGAGGCAAAATATTGTTGAAGATGCACATAGTGTTGGTTGTTTACAAGTTGTTATGCTGTTACTTTACTACCCCGGCTCACTAGAGATCACATTGCACTGTATATGGCACTTCTACTTCACAGGCTCACAACTTAAGTCTGGCCCAGCTGAGAAATAAAGTACACCCTGCCAATCACATTGAAAAACATTAATGTTCACTTAAGAAAAACAAACCAATTAATTCAATATGCAAAGACAAAATCTGTGATGGACTGGTGACCTGTACAGGGTGTACCCTGCCTCTCACCTGCTAATTGCTGGAATAAGCTCCAGCTTCCCTGCGACCCTTAAAGGATGAAACGGGATGGATGGATGGATGGACAAAAGACAAAATCTTCAAAGGTAAACTCTTGCTGTGAGGGAATACTGTTACAGCAGCTTACCTTCAAGAATACACAAGAAAAATCTGAGTGGTTGTGGGATTTTATTATGTTCTAGCACAGGAGAGTTGTAGAGAAAGTACTGCATCTGAATTGAAACCAGAGTAACTGTAAATGTGCTTGATCTCTTTCTACTAGTGCACAGTACAGTCTCTGTTCAGCTGTTGATGTTTGACTACATGTAGGTGTTGTACCTGGCAGCAGAGCCAAACACTGGCCTGTTTATTGCCACACCTGGTTGGGACCACAGGCAATCACATGGCAATAAACCCTCTTCCCCACACAGAACCTTGAGTGCACTTAGCAACTAATACACACCGCCCCACACTCACTCGTTGTTGCTGATCAGAAGATAACACCAGCACAAGTCATACTCAGTGTCAAAACACAAAGAGATAGTAAGCTGCAGACATTCTTGCCAAGCAAATATTAAATTGGCTGTATTATGCTCCCTACTTCTCATAAGCAAAACACCCTCTGAAGTCATGAGCTTTTTTTTCTCATGGCCTCAGAGCCACATACAAACAAAACTAATCATATAAGAAAATACAGACTTGTCTGGTCTGCTCTGTGGGGGAAGGCTTTTGCATACACACTCACCAAACAGGCCATTTTCTTCATTTTCACAAAACAATAATGCCCCATGATCACAAATATTTCTCAAGCAATTTTTTTCCCGTATGTTTTCAAATTTATCTCTGTTTCCAAGAGACCATGAGACAACTTCTCAATTCTTTGCCTCAGGCAAGCCTTAAGCCAAAAGGGGATGTCAATAATTTCCCAAGCCTTTATTTTCCAGCTCGGTTAATGGCAGTTCTTGTCTTGTCTTGCTGCCTGTTGTTTTGCTGCTCAGGAGCCTTGAGAGGTGATCTCATCTGTACCTCGCTGCTCAGCCCCTGCTCTCAAAACAACATTGTATTTATCTGACCAAAATAGCCACCTCAGGCTGGAAAAACCCCAGACAAACAGAAATAGGCCATAAGTTTCCAAGGGAGCCAGTCTGGATCAGAGGTGATGCTTTTGACTGACAACAGCCACAGGGCAACAGCACAAAACTATACATTTATGCCCATAAAGTGATGATTAGAGGCGGATAAATAAAAACTCTTATTGTTGTTGCTGCTGGAAAGAATACAAGCTGAACTGAAACATTCTATTCTACAGTCATTTAGCAGACGCTTTTATCCAAAGAGACTTACATTTGAGAGTAAGAACATCACAAGCATGAATTCAAACAAGATGGGACGCCATAATTAAGTGAAAGTCAGACTGCTTTGAGTCCAGTTGGATCCAGGTGCTGTCATGTAGTGCTAGAGGCAGCACATATAATTTTTTTTTTTTTTTTTTTTTTAGGTAATTTCGTTTGAATACAAGATCACGATTTCATCACACAATATTATCTTGGGCATAAGTGCACACAGCTGAGTTGAGCCAAAGAGCTGGACAAATCTTTCTAACTCCTTCTGTTGAGTAGAAGAGTTAAGCTAAGTGTGGAAATGCTCCTTAAACAACTGAGCCTTTAGCTTGCTTTTAAAAGTGGATAAGGACGGAGTTTAGTAGATCGTTCCACCACCGGGGGACAACAGAGGAGAAGAGTCTAGCTACTGATTTTGTGCCACGTTGTGGCAACCAAGGAAACATGGTCCTTAAAAGTCAGCTGGTTGTCTACCATGACACCAAGATTCCTGGTAGAAGACGTAGGCACAAGTGTGATAAAGTCGAGCTGCACGCTTATCTGTGGCAGTAAGGAAGGATTGGCTGGAAAGACAATAAGCTCAGTCTTGGACAGATTTAGCTGAAGGTGGCGATTCTTCATCCATGCGGAGATATCAGCAAGGCATGCTGATATTCACATTGAGACGGTTGTGTCGTCAGGTGGGAAAGAAAGGAAAAGCTGAGTGTCATCTGCATAGAAGTGGTAGGAGAAACCATGAGAGCTAATGAATGCACCGAGTGAGGAGGTTTATAGTGAAAAGAGAAGAGGGCCAAGCACCGAGCCCCGAGCGGAAGAGCAGAGTGAGGCACCAGTAGCTGTTTGCATTTATCTGCATAAAAAAAAAGACAATAAAAGGCTAACACAAGACACTTGCTTTATGTTTTATTTATTTCAGGATTAATGAAATAACTCCAATTTGATAAGTCATCCATAGTTGAAGCTATTTTAAGGCTGTAAGAGGCAGATATAAAAGTATCAGGGACACAGACGGTTAACAGGAAAAAAGGGGGAAACCACATTTCTCTCACTTCTGATTTTAATCGATTGTGCAGGGGTTTTAAACCTGTTCTTCACTTATTTCCTATATTTACTTAAAGCAAAGGAATTTGATTGTTCTTTTCTCGATGAGGCTGGCACTGAAGCACCATGTGGGCATGAAAATAACAAAGCAGGAATACAGCGTCTTTTGTTTAACTATCATTAAAGGAATGATTGCAGTTCCAAAAGCGAGAAGTGCATATTAGGAGGATGGGAGAGTTACATAACTTTAACCCAAAAAGCCCCAGTTCATCTCCAGGTTCATTTGGAGGCAGCAACTGCAAAGGAACGACCACCAAAAGTTTTGCACAGAGGACCTCAATGATCTATGTGTAGTATAATGGCATAAAAGATCTGCTAATTAAGAGGGGGGCTAAGCCATGAAGTGATTTAAAAATCATACAATAAAATCTTAAAATCAATCCTCAGCTTGATGGGGGGCCAGTGGAAAGAAGCAAGGGTTGGGGCGATGTGCTCAAATTTATATGTGCCTGTTAAAAAGCCGTGCAGCTGAATTTTGGACCAACTGCTGGCAGTTACGCTAAGACTGTTTTAGACTGTTTTATACCTTTAAAAAATAGAGCTACAATAATCTTGAGATAAAACCATTCATTACCCTCTCAAAATTATTAAAAGAAAGAAACAGTTTGACCTTTGCAAGAGGTCTCAGACTAAAATGTAAGAGTTCAAACTTAAACTGATGTAAAAATAATTACCTGGAGAATTTTGACAGTGTTTCAAATACAGGTAAATGAAGCCAGGATCAATAGAAGAGTGGTAAGAGAAACCAAATGTAACAAGTATCAGACTACAAAAGCAAACATGGCGTGCTACGAGCCGTAAAAAATAAAAAACCTAAATATTTATTCTGCTATGACATTGGTTTCATTGGGTGAAAACATCTGTGTCCTTGTCACTTTGTTGTCAGGAGCGATCTACTATGATCATTTACTATTTTATTGTTTTCATATAGTGAGTGTGTGAAATCCGTTAATGCTAGCATATATCATTTATTTTAAATAAGATTCTTACAATAATTCAAAATTTTAACTTTTATTAAAGGTCTCAATGTTCACCTGCAAAATAGAAGATAATCTTGCCACAGGTTGAACAATTTTTCCTTTAAAAATATTGCTGATATTCTGTAAATATTTTAATCAAAGTCATCATTCGTACTAAATACAACCAAATGGTTTTGGTGTTAGACGTTAGAGAAGACAAGGCCTCAGATAAATTTGAACCTTTTTTTTCCGCTTTGCATTACCTATTTTTGAATATGAAAAGGGTCACTGTCATGTGAAGTACTTCTATATGTTGTTCTACATCAACACCACCATGTTCATAATGCAGCAGTTTTGTCTCGCCAAATGCCTGGATGGGAAATAATATTTGTCTGTTCAAAATGAAGAGCATGTAAAAGTCATAAAACCGCTAGTTGTAACAACTGTGATAAGTCAAATCAAAGAAACACGGATAAAATATATTGCGATTTGACTGAAAACATCTTTTTCTAGTTATAGTTTTCTAGTTACAAAGCAGTATCATCTTAAGTGAACAACTGTTGGTGAAAAGAAGATCCCCCCCCCCCCTTTGGTGTGGTGGTGTCTGGATCCACCCCTGGGCATATGTACCTTTTCAGCTTATGCTTTGCAAGAATATTTGACTGTTTAACCTCTTGCTTATTGCACAACACAATCGTATTATTCATCTTCATATCCAACTCTCAGCAAGAAAGATGTAACTTAAAATTTTTTCAAATGACTAGTTATCTGACTGGTTTCATTAAATGTTTTTTTAAAAACTGGTTTCTTGGACAGCAAGGCTCCACTTTCCATCTCTTCTAAGTCTCTGTGGTCACCTGTGAAATAATTTGGGCTTTCTCCCCTGAGGACTAGATTTGAGACGTGCTCATGAACAAACAGACACACCACAACATTCACATAGTCAGACTAACATTAGTCCACAGTCTGACCCTCCTCTACTCCTCCAAAGCAAGGAGTAGTGGGGGAGGAAAATAAAACTGAAGAATTAAAAACACATTCCACTTCCCGTAAAGCTGGGAGAAGGAGCAATGAGTCACCACAGCAATTGGAAATGGCTCCTTTAATGTTTCAGACGTATTGTGTCTGAATCGCTGGTTGTCTCAGTCCAGTGACTGACGCTTCCTTCGTCTCACCTCCTGATTGTTTAGTCTAAACAACTGATTGACTAGCCACGGTTCACAGCTGGTTTATAAGTGATCTAAACCAATCTGTTCAGTTCAGCTGGAGGTCATGGATGTATGCTGTAAATTTCTGGGAAATGCAGCTAATGAGCCAACGGTTAATGGTTTAATATGCTTTTAATTCCTCAGAAGGTTACACACTCCACCACAAAATTGAGCTCATAATAACACATGATGTAAACTCCAGTCAAAAAAGCCACAGCTGAGTCTGTCTGTAACAGACCACTGTTGTATTTTTTCCCCCAGTAAAGATGCCAGGAAAAGATTTCACAGTAGAGTAGAGCTGCAGTAAATTGTCAATGTGAGAATTAAACCTCCATTTCTTTTCATCTTGGTGCCTCCCCCTACAGTCCAGACAGTGGCCCCATGAAAACAAACCTTGAAATGATGCTAGTTTTCCATTTGGTTCACAGGCAGAATCCTGAGTCACACACAGCTTGTCCTGCTCCAATCACACACACGCTGAAAGCTTAATTGAGTTAAGAGTCCACGGTATCTATCAGTACCCCTGCTGGTGGGACTGACTCACACTGGCATTAAGGTGGACCAGCTCTCAGCTGAATCTGTTCACACTCAACAGGGAGTCTGATTTACATGATTTCAACCAGCTGTCTCAAGGCTTGTCTGTCATTTTCTTTTTGCCTTGGCGTGTCAGCACCTTAAAGATAAACAAAGATCATGAGCCGTCATGACAATCAATGTTTCTTCATTAGTTATCAGTTAATAAATTGTTTTCTTCTATTAATCATGTGAGGAAAGGATTTTCCCCCTTTAGTGTTTTAGATGTCTTTTCACATGTCCTGTTTCACAGAAAAAAATGCTGCTGAACTGCTTTACAATACCTTTTTATTGCAGTCCAGAGTTTTATTCTTTCACTTGTGCTCCATTTAATACAATGCCTTGCTAGGCTAGATTGATGGATTTTAAATAATAATTAGCAGCTGCAATTTACTATTTTCAAATTAATCAGACCAGTGAAAAAATGATGAGCCTTTCTGGAAAGATCTTAAAGAGACCGGAGCTCAAACAGACTTTCACAAGGTGAAAACAGGAGTGACAATATTACTTTTTTTTTTTTTCATTTAAGCATGTACAAATACTTTTAATTTGTTTTTAAAATGTGGAATCAGCTCAAAATAAATAGTTGGTTTTGGTGTTTTCTCGTGATCTCTTATGTTTACAAAACTTTATCCTTTAAACAGATGGTTTAAGATTGTGGTTGCTGACCATGAGATAAACTGTAATAAGGTGGTTTGAGAAAAAAAATAACAGATAACACACTTGGACAGATTCAGTGTTGTAGGAGGTCACAGTTTTGAGTCATCAGGGGAGGGTGGTCAGGTCTGGTCAGGTCTGGCCAGGTTCACAAACACACATGCATGTTAATAAGCATGTGAGCTTGCAGACATGTATGCACTGAACACGCTCATATAAAAATTCTTCTTTGCCCTGGCTGTGTACCCAGAGGGAATGGCAGTGACTCAGAACGAGTCATACACACAAAACACACACTTACACACTCACACACACAGCACAACACTGCCAAATGCCAAACAGCAGCAAACTTTATTAGTTAAAGTCTTCTGAGCTACCGTGGAAACTAGATGATGTTGGTGAGTGATGTTATATTTAGGCTAAAGGTAAGCTGGACAAATGAAGAGTTTTCTGACCTGACGTAATTTAGAAAGCTGGAAATTCTGATGACATGTGACACATGTAATCTGTCATCACATGTGGTCAGACATGTGCCTCTTTTATCAACAAATGTTTCCATATGTGGCTAAAAATCAGTAGGTCAAACATTCAGTGTAAAGAAGACGTAAAAGTGACCATGCGTGGGCTGAAGTTGATGCTGTGTATCAGAAGTGAGGAAGATGAGTCTTGAATGTTGTTTGATGATGGATTAAGGATTAGTCTTTAAATATGGCTTTTGTTGGCATGTCAGAATTAATCCATATGGGGTAAGACATGCCAAAAGCGTTACTGAAACCACTCACATTTTAAAGTCTTTGTGGTGACAATTATAAAACATGCAGTTAAAATTCATAAAGGATGTAAAATAAGACAGTGGCCTTTCACTCGGCAGAGAGATATGAAAGCATGATTTCTTTTTTGCACCAGAGCATATTTTGTTTAATAAATGTGTGTTGCAGATGGCTTGAAGGGACAGAGGAGAAGGAATTTTGGCTGCGTTTTCCATCCACCCCCCTCCTCATGTAGAACCATTAATCAGAGGCAATATGAAGTCATCACTCCCTCATGGGATTTTACTGCCCGTAAAAATAAACCTTACATGGCTCGTTAGGAGACTGGCAAATAACGATATTACGAACTAACAAGTTTTGGCAGCATGTCTGGTATTGTACTACTTTTTGATCAAATCAGCCAAACTGAGATGTATTGATGAGATTATTGGGATTTGAACCAGTATAAATAAAATGACTACAAACAACAGGAGTCTATCAGCTTCAGAGAAATGTCTTTCATGGAAAAATAAAGTTAAATGGAGATGAAGACAAGAATGGAAAAGGGGTAAAAAAAAAAAAAAAATAGAGAAGAGAAACTGAGAATAAACAAGTTAGAAGGAAGAAAACAGGAAAAGATCAGAGGACAGATGGATGGATGTTGTAACACAGAATGGGGAGGTGAAGGAGGGTGGATTGCAGGCATGGCGCTTGCGAGCAAATATATGCGTCACTGAAGCTATTCCAAGATGTACAAATGATCTCTTTCTATTCCACACGCAAGATAGGCCTTGGCTGTTTCCTTGACAACACTATAGTATTTTTGGGGATCAGAGGTGGCAGTTGTCAAAGCCTTGTGAGTCAAGAGACCTAAATTGTACAACGCTTTTAAACCACTTACGGAGTTGCCACTTCTTTCAGTCGTTCATATAAGTCATAAAATGTGTGAAACATCTTCAAACAGTGGTCAGTGAATGTAACATAAGGAAGAAGCTTGTGTGTGAGGCTGCAGGAGATGTTTAGATGCCCCCAGAGGGCCAATGACATATGACTGTTTTGAAACAGTCATAAAATGTCATCAATATTTCAAATCTTTTCTTAGATCATTAAATTACTTTCATTTTGCATAATTCTAATGTCATTCATGTACAAAAAAGACAAATAAAGCTTGATGGATTCCAAAATATCAGGTACACTTTTTTTGCTGCTTAGTTAAGCGACAACCTCACACTTATCTGCAACTTCCTCAAGACTATAATGCATCCATGGCAACATAGTCACTTAGAGGAAGAAAAATAAAAGACTAAATACGCTTTTCCAATGCACAGTTTTTCTTTAATAACCCTTCTTAGAGGATGCTGCTGAGAAAAATAGATGACATATGAAGGATTCTCAGATTAAGTGCTAATATGGACATGTAATCACACACTTCCAATGTGTCAAATATATACAGAGCCACAAATACACAATAACCCCCACCTACACTTCACTACAGGAAATCAAGCATTTCCTGCTACACAGGATGTGAGGTTAGTAACTTGCTGTGTTACAGTGTATTATGAATGAGAGCCACTCTCACTGGGTACCACAGTCTCACTCACAGCACTTTTGAAGTGCGATAATCAGTGGTAATCATATTTATATGAGATGCTGCTCTCCTACACATTTTCTAAATGAAGTTCTGGGTTTCTTTAAAAGAATGTCAGGAAGCTACAGATGTGTATTTACAGAACATAAAAAGATAAGATGGCAAGTTGGCAACATCATGCAGCAGCTTGTATCTTGAGGCTAGTGCATGCAAAGTTAAACTCATCTCATAAAATCAACTCATTTTATATCTCTTTGTAGCTGTTTCTTTCTTGCAGGGATATTTGTCCTTAAAGTAATTATATAATTACTCTATTTGTATGTATATTGGTAAAAAGTGACACATCCTGAGACATCATATGAGTTAGTAGATGGTCATTTTGGATGTCTTAGTTTACTCTGCTGACCTTTTTGCTAAGTCTAATTTCCAATATCCTTTTTGCAAACAACTGAAAATGTTAACATGTTTTTCCATATGATTGTTGAAAGAAGATCATGTTAGGATATATTGCATCTTAATTGGCTGCTGGACTAAAGTAACTTCAACAAATTCTGCCCTGTAGGATGATAGTACAGTTCTCTCAATGTGTGTAGTACAACAGCATTTTCATGTGTGCATAGGTTTTATACATTTTAACATCTAAATAATTCAGTTTGGTCATTTCTGGTAACGTTACATAGTAAGATCAAGACAATGGTATTGTAGTGAGAAACCCAATAATTCCCCTTTGGGTTAGCTCCTGGTGATGGTCGAGAGAAAACCTTTTCTGATAAAAAGTTAGTCTGTTTGAACCAGTTGAAGAAGCAATAGTGGACAGGTTTTTCAATTTTTTTTTGTAGAGAACCAGAGATCCCAACAGAAAAGCACTGGGCCAGAGGACAGTGGGGAAATACAAACTAAAAGAAAGAAGACACTACATTAATGAGAGGAGCATATATGATGCATTGGAAGTGAACTGTATGAGAGTAAAGCCTAGAGCAGCATAACCAAGGGATCAGGGTCACCTGAGTCATTGTTAACAATAATCTTAAATGGAAGGTTTTAATGGAATCCTAAAGGTAAAGAGAATGTCTGCCTCAGAAACCTAAACTAGGACAACAGGTGAGGAATGGGATCACTGCATCTCATCATTTTTGTGTGTGCACCAATGCATTCCTGCCTTAATAATGTCAGTCAAGCACTGCCCCTGGGCAGAATTTTAAATACACTGCTTGTGCCAAGAGAGTCCACTCAATAAAAAAAAACACCCAAAGGGCACACACCATGCCCAGCAAAGCATACATAATATATGCATGCACGCAAGGAGACAAAAAGAGGTAAAGAGACTGATAGAAAGAAAGAATGACTGAGGAAGGGCTACACAGAACATGAAGAGGATGTTTTCCGGAGAAACTCTGAGCCGTGCATGCAGAGATCTTTGCATGGCTACTATCATGACCATCTGACTGAGTGATAACACCTTCCACTTCATTTCTGGGCATCAGATACAATCCGCAATACCAGACAGCTGGCAGTAAAAGAAAAAAAAGCAAAAGTGCAGTTTAACCGTTTCACTGCTGGAGAGAATTGAGTTGTTTGTGGTTGTCTGACTAAGTGTTTATTCTCAGTCTCTCTATATTAGTAGTTTCACTCTGGTGAGTGTGAATGAAAGTGTCTATAGACCTCTCCCAGTCACGCCTGTCTCTACCACTACCTGACAAATTTACTGAGCATGATGACGCAGCATCTAAAAGAATTACATGTCCTGACTGGGTGCAACTGTGTTGAACAGCCACACATGGTATATTCTATACCATGTGTGGCTGTTCAACACTTCTGTATTACAATGCTTTTGCAAAGGGAATATTTTTTTTTCTTATGACTGTGAATGACTCTTCAGTTCCCCTCCACTGCGTTTCTGTTTCCCCTTACTCTCATGGGAGTGTAACGGGGGTTAATCTGAAGGATGAAACTCAACAAAATTATGCAAACAAAAACAAATGAGGGCAGAGATTGAATAATTATAAGGCAATTAGTAACATATAGCCTTACTTTTATCTTCATTTTTTTTTTTAAATAAGGATGAATCATCTGCACACTGGCATTTCTCAGACATGTCTCAATAATGAAATGGTGCAAAATTAGTTTGTTAGTTGTTTCAGGGCACCAAAAAAACACTGGTTCCATGAAAAACTTAAGCAAATACACTTCCACTTGTCTCTGTGTGCACACAGCTTTTATTTAAATCACACTGGCTCTGAACAATCAAAGCCTCTGGGACCCCCTGTGTTCTTTGGGGGACCCCCTTGAGGGTCCACAGACCCTAGGTTGGATACCACTGGTGTAGTGCATACGATCCGGATCTACTGAAATAACATCAAAGTTCTGATAAAACAGAGATGTATCATATCAGATTTAAAGCTTGATTGAGTGAAATTATGGCTCTAACTATATTGTTTCATGGCAAATGTGTGTGACTGTGAAAAGTAAATAAATTAATTAAAATGTATAAACTGATCTTGCTGTCTTATGATGACAGTTTTGAAATTAAGTGCTCCAGCAGAAGAAGCAGACAACCAGGTGAGCTCACTCAGCAGTGGCGGTTAAACAGCTAGTAGCAATTTAACGTTTCACCATAAACCACCAGTCATACCAGACCGAGTGGGGCTGCCAGCTGCCACTAAGTGTGCTTTTAACAAGTTTCTTTTTCAAATAATTCACTCTGTATTAAAACAAACTATGTGTATTGATCCAAACTATAGTTTAGGACCTGTACAAAACTATGTTTTCTTAAACTTTTATGGCAAGTGCTAGTGATTATGACAGAATTATTTGTCATAATTACTCTGCAACTAGCAGAAGTTAAATTTACAAAAACAAAAATGTTTACAGAGCCTTGCTTATTTCCTTTAATGGTGACATAGTCATGCCACTCCATGGAAGCTGTGTTCATCTTCACATGACATGGCCAACTTTGGCTGTCCATAAACGCTTACATATGTCACATGGTGGTTCATTTTAGATTTTTATTGTGTTTTATGGTTTTCTTTTATGGCATGTTTAATTGGTTTTACTTTGTTTCATTTTGAATTTAGTTACATGCTTTTAAAAAATTTAACTGATAATTATGTTCCTAGATTCACCTGTGACATGACTGCAGTATTGACTGCAGGTGATGACAATTGACTGACAGCTCAAATAGCCAATGGCATTCAAAAGGTTTAAAGCAGTGAGCCAGTCTGCAGCAGGCAGAGGAGTGGCTTATGTTGTCACCCACAATTATAAGGTGGCAAGATGGAGGATTTCCAGGAAGTGCCTGGGGGTGATGTAGGGCCAGAGAGCCCGAGCAGGAGCATGGACTGTAAGGGCCTTATCTGAGTCAGAGGGTGACATGGCCAGGTGTGGAGGAGGGCAGCAACAAGCACTAAGAGCCATGGCGGTGATAAAACGCAACCGGCTATCGTTTTATGACATTTTGTGATGCTTTAAGAGAGCCAGATACTGCCATCAGCTCACATTGCAGGACTAGCTCAAGGAGGACATGTAGTGGAGCCAGGCTGAGGTGCCAGTACCTGAGGAGCCGGTTGTTTTTTTTTTCTTTTTTTCCCGGGTTCAGTGACGACACGCGTACCCCGGGCTGTAATGGAGCAGGCTACTGTGAGACTCTTCTGGACTCTCTGTATCAATAGACTTGATTAAACGCTCTATTTGCCTTCTCTTGTGTTACAGTCTCCACTCAATCCTTTTTAACCTATGGTTTTTAATTTTCAAGCAAGCTGACGTGACCCACCCAGCCCAGGGGTCACACATACTCCAAGTTTTATTTAAAAGATTCCATATCTGCACAGTAGCACAAGTTTACATGAGTGCAGTATTTTCAGTAAAATACAGGTTGTGTTCAGATTATCCCTTTCTTCTCTTTACTCACCTACACTGTGTAGGTAGGCCAAGGGTGAACATCTCCAGTCCTTGAGGAGCCACTGTCCTTGATTTGGATGCTTACATGATTCACACTGGACTTAAATTAATGAATCATTGTGCTGAACTTGACAAGCTGTTGGATACACACATGGACAAAAGTGTTGTAGAATTTTTATTTATTATTACTTTTGTCAGATTCAAGTTATTTCTGTGACCATTGTGAGGTTTTCTTTCATTAATCAACGGGTACCAACAATTTTGTCCATGTCTGTACATTTAATTTGAATCGGGTGTGTTGGACCATCTAAAACCTGTAAGACAGAGGCCCTTGAGGAACAGAGTGCAGGAATAGCCCTGCATTAGGGGTTAGGGGCAGCCAGCTGCTATTTCTACAATAATTTTAGTCCCAGTTCAAATGTCTCCACAGTAGTTGCAACTATTTCAGATACTTGACTACAGTGTTACTTCATAATTATTTGCCTTTTATTCAGTTATTTGTTGCACAAAGCAATGTCAGCAGGATGTAAGTTAATGTCAATTCTGATGTTACTGACAGCAGTTTATTGCTTTTGTGTTGAAAGCTTGATGTAAATCGCTCTCCACAATGACATAGCTACTGTATGTACAAAGCTTAAAAAAAAAGTATTCATCTACATGAGCAACAGCTGAAACCTTTAACTACATATTAAGCTAAAATATACTACTAATAATGTATTGATAAAAAGCAATTAAATTATTAGACCTAAAAAACATGTTGGTAACAGACTGCTTTAAGAGCTGCTATGGCTTTATTATTGTGGCTTGCATGCAAACAACATGTTAAAAATAATTTAAAAAAATAAAAAAATAAAATAAAAAAAGCAAGCTACTTTATTATTTACCCTAAAATGTTTCCTAAATGGTTTCTGTGTTTTAGCAATAATATCTCAGATACTGCAATTTAGACCAAAGCAGCGACTGACCACTTTGGTTAAGTATTATCTTCTCACCACGGCTTCTTAACGTGTAAGAAAATTCCAATAACAAGCTGTGCAGTAGCTCATGCTAGCTAATGGTAACCAACATTAGCATGCCCTGTTAGCACCATATTAAGTGATGAAGCACACAGCTTCTGTAACATACAGTTTGAAGCACACTCGATTCAGTTGCAATGTTGAATATCACTAAAAAATAGCTGTGAGTAGAGCGTCCTTGTGCATTTCTTTGATAGATCAGTCTTGGTGATTCAATCTGTCACCAGTGTGACGACATCTAATTGCTGGCATGTGACGTCAGTAACGCAAAACTCATTGGTTACGTAAAGGAGCAATGTAAAAGTTGTTAAATGCATTCTCTCCCCCTTTGCATGCTGCATGGCAATGATGGCTCCAGGGAGGTACATAATAAAATTTATTGTGAAAATGAGTCAGAAAGTTGCAGAGTGCTTCTTTAAAACTAGTCGGTTGGGGCTGGGAAAACATTAAAACATTATGCAACCTAATAGGTCTCTTATGGTACGTAGATGCATAGGTAAGAAATCATCCTGCTCCATGAGTAATGAGTCTTGTGCAAAAGAGCAATGTTGTTGGCATAAAAGTAACCTAAATTGATTACTTTGGAAGTTATGATGTGCAAAAATGCACAATTTATGGCCCAAGACATGTAACTACTTATAAAATAATTTTCTTGTAAATGATTTTTTTAGTTATTTTGAAGAACTATGTGTCTTTCTGACCTTTAAAATATGTGTTTCTGACTTGTTTTGATGGCACTGATATTTATTATACATTCCTGGAGCCAATGTCAAGAAATGTCCAAAAGCTGAGAAACCACATTCCACAACTTTTTTATTTTGTTTTTCAGAAAACATCCCTTTACAGAAGCATTTAGCTTCACAAGACCTCATCACATGCCAGCAGATGGATATCAACACATTGGCCGTTTTGAACATGCACCATGATTTATCAAAGAAACACAAGAGGATATTATTGGAGGAAGCGAGGAAAAGACAGAGAGGAAGGCACAGAACAACAGATAAGACAGGACTCAGCAACCGACTGACTTTTACTGGCTGGAGAGAGCTCAGAGATGAGACAGGATGCAAGATGGATACAGAATTAGCTGCTGTAAGGGTGTGTGTTACTGAAAAAATTCTAACAAAGTTCAACTGTGCTGCTTTAAAAAAATGGAGCTGAGGAAAAAAATTGTGTTTGTTCCACAGAATAGATGGACCTAAGTAATTAGAAATAATAATAATAATAATAAAAAAAAAAAAAAAAAAAAAAAAACAACAGCAATAGTGGAATATGCTTTGATCCTCTCATTCTATATAAGAAGAAGCAATAATAACATTAGTTAATTTATTAATCAAAATTTTGAAATTAAGCTCTGTTTCATGTATATTTAGTAGAGCCCTATTTCAGCACCACAGAGGTGCTGTGGGCCCTTGAGCATGGGAGCCTTCTGCTAGACTGGGGAATTAAATCCAAGTCCTCCAGACCCAAGTTCACCTCTATAACCTTGGCTACCTTTCCACCCCATGTAGGTTTCCATCCTAAGATTATTTCCTTTTCTTGTTATGTTTTGAGATATTTAATCTAACATGTTTGAGTCTGTTTTAATAATTTTACCATCACCACTAAATAATATAATTGTTATGGCATCCGACCGGAAATTTTTAAATGCACTGCATGGGATGAGCTCCAGCTTCCCCATGACCCTGAATTGGACTAAACAGTATCGAATATGGATGGAGGGATGGATGGATGGATGGATGGATGGAAGAATGGATGGATGGATGGAAGAATGGATGGATGGATGGATGGATGGCAGTGCACACATGCATTATGTGTTCAATATTGAAAATGGGTTTCTAACTACAGTATGTAGTTTAGGAAATAATATATTTCGCTCTTTGGTGTGTGGCAGAACAACTAACACTCAAAATACTTTAACAGATGTATTCAATGAAAGGTTGGTAGGCTGTAATATGGTGACTAATTTATCAGGAAATTCACACACACACGTCATTCGAAGAACTTGAAAACAGCAGATACAGTAAATGATGGAACAAACAGGCTGTCATATCTGCTCATTCAAGGACTGAAAATACTTCCATCACAATTTTAAATTTGATTTACAGTCTGGCCCAAATAACTGCACAGCCTGGTTATAGTTTTCTGTGGAGGCACGCATGTATTAAAAAGCCTTTGGCTGCTTTTGCAGTCACTCGCTTGGTTTTCTTAGTATGAGAACTAACCTTTGACAGGAAAGTTTCCGTCAGTTTGTGTGAAAACCCAGACTGGTGAAGCACTTCTGGTAAATAAAATAGAAGTGGGCATTGTTTGCTGGTGTCATGTCTGTATGGCTGTGAAACAGTAAATAATGAGGTGAGTGAAGATCCGGATAAAAATGTTCACGGGCTTGGAATGAGTATAACCAAGATATGAAGTTAGCCTTTCAGAATTTAGATTACAAATAAAACCAAATCTCTTATAAACCATAAAGTAGGGCAGCGTGGGTATCATCAGTCTGTAATGTACAGATATAATCAGAATCCGCACCACCACTGTGATGAGTACAGTATAAAGAACTTACTGTTTCAATAAATGAATCAGTGGGTGGGAAACCAACTTTAAGTATTAATACCACTGGTGGCATTAAAATATTAAAATATTAAAAGATCTGTTTTCACCCTAATTCACATTCACACAAAATTCTGGTTTTATTTATAATGATGCCAACCATATCAAAGCATCCACTTCTCTGTATGCCTCTGAGCTTTATTTCCAGGAAGTAATGGAGTCTAGAATTGCTGAGTCTCGCTGATCATCAGCAACAATGAGAACATGCGAATGCGTCTCAGGTGCCCACACAGTTTCAATCAGATCTCAGCCATAACCACATAGTTAGAAACATGGTCCTTTCCTTGTATCCACTCTCTTAAGTGATCTCTTGATTTCTCAAAATCTGAGCTGCTGGAGGGATGCAGCAAACACGCATGCAGGCAAAAAAACAAAAAACAAAAACAAAACAGGGGCTTGACGTATTTTAACACACAAGCCATTCAAAGTGATTTGTCAAACTGGAACATGTAGGCTATATCATCTGGTTGGTGTTGTTTACGTCTTGAAAGTCTGATGATGTGTGCATGTGTGAGACATCATGGCAAAATGTAGTGTAAAGAACACCTACTGTGGCAGGCACAACCACAAAGGAACATCAGTGTCTGTCTGCAGTCCTCTTACCATACATGTATGGAAAACCATGCATACGTGTAATAACAAATGTTTCTCAGTCGTAAAGGAGCCCCCCCTCCTCCCTAAAAACAAATGCTTCTATGCAACTGACTTGAAACAAGTAGTTCAAAGCAGAAGGTTTTACGCTATACTCCACCACAGCCCCACTAACCTCAAATGTAGGCTTGCTTGCTGGTTGAGAAGGCACATGGCATGCACATTTGCATGAGAGTTGTTAATATTTTTGTAAATTGAAAAGATATAAGATGATAGATTTTTGGAAGTGTTGTAAAATATAATATATTGATTTGTGCTCTTGGAGTCAAGTTGATCTTTTTTAAAGTATACATGGGCACACAAGACTGCCTTTTACATGGCTTAGTGTCTTGTATGGTATAAACATTTTTTAAGCAGAACAGTAGACTTCATCTTACTTGGAGAAGCTTGGAAGATCCTGTGGATGACACACCCTTTTAAGCTTTTCTGATTTTATTTTTCTGTGTTTATTTCAAGCCATACTTCTCTTGCGTTTAGCTTATTGCTGCACTGTTTTACTTAAAAACTGTGATTTAATGTTTTGGACATTTTATGTTGCCTTAAAATAGATCTCCCAGAAGTGTTTTATGTCAGGTGATGAATTCTATCCCATCAACAATAATAATAGTAATCGTGATGGAGGCATGAAATGAACATCCCATTGAAAGTAGATTATTTAAAACGTTGTGGTGAATGTCATTTTAAAAGAAGAAGAAGAACCATGTGGTATTATTGTATATCAACCAGATTACAATTATTTTGTTGCATATTTTTTATCTTGCTTTTTGTTTTAATGGTTTTTATTATTATTATTATTATGGTCTTCTTTTACATTGTTTTATTATCTTATTTCATTTATTTTATGTCTTTAAATGTTTTACGATTTCTTACTGTCATGCACTTAGGTCAGTACCCACTTCTTTTAAAGTGCCTTAAAAATAAAATTGGTTTGGTAGCTATTGCTATTTTTATCATGATATATATATATATATATATATATATATATATATATATATATTCATATATGCACAATGCGGTATATACCACGGAGATGCTTTGTTCCTGCTGCTGTTTTGCAGAAGTCTGAACCCCATCAGCCAATTAATCAACAAATTTGGCAATGACTATCGACTCAGGAATGGGGCATCTACATGGATGACATCAAGCTGTACACTAAGAGTGAGCAAGGCATTGACTCACTGATCCACACAACCAGGATCTACAGCAGGAACATCGGAACGTCTTTGAACTGGAGAAATGTGGCTGAATGGTAACAAAGAGAGGGAAGGTAGTCCATACAGAGGGCATTGCACTGTCAGAGGTAGAATAACAGATGTTGTGGAGAGCTGCAAGTACCTTGGCATACTACAAGCAAACAGCAACCATGAAAAACCACAAGGAAACCTGCCACAGTCAAATATCTGCAACCAGTAAAGGTGGATTTATACTCGCTCGGCAGCTGCATCACCACTGTAGGCACTGCATAGCTCCGCGGAGGCCTGAGGTGCAACTCTTCCAGACCTGAAGTGCACCCCTGCAATGCAAAAGGTTACACAGATGTACTCCCTTGTGATTGGTCACTTTGGAATTACGAATTACGAATCGCTGAATTAGTGTGATAACCACCATTTTTAAAAACAACACCCAATGGATCAAGTTGATGAGAGGCTGATCAAATTATTTCTTTGTTTTCTTCCACAAGGTAATAAAGACACTAATCCATACTTGACGCCGTTGTTTTTTTAAAACAGAAAATACATACCGGAACTAAAGGGAACCATCAAAAGAACTCCAACCTGGTGAGTTTACCAGATGATACCACCCCTGCAGCCACCTTCAAATTAGGAGGAGAAACTGCAACATGACACCAAAACAACACGTACCCACTACGCTCGGATGCGAGAGCAAACTCACCAGCGTTGGCTACGCCGTAACTGACCGTATGCAGATGCCATGCAAGTATAAGTCTGCCTTAAGGCAAGTCCTGAGAAGTCAGTTCAAAGGCAAGAACAACATCCAGGTAATTAACAGCTATGCCCCGCCAGTGATCAGATACCCAGCAATGGAACCTTGAGGAGAATGAATTGGAGGAACCATCATGGGAGGACAAGCCCCTGCATGGGATGAACCACCGAGAGATAGCTTCAGTGGCAGATATGAACAAGTCACTGGTAGAACAAGTACTACCAATGACTAGTGAGGGCTGGACTGAAGGACAGCACAGAGGTGCTAATCATGGCAGCATACGAGCAAGCTTTGAGTACCAGGGCAAGGCCCAGATGTACCACACCAGGCAGGACCCCAGGTGCAGACTGTGCTAAGAGGCCCCTGAAACAATCCAGCACCTGATCCAGCACAAGGTGCAAGATACTGGCAGGAAAAGAACACATAGAATGTCATAATCAAGTAGTCGGCATAGTGTACAGAAACACCTGTGCAGAATATGGACTGGAGACCCCTAGGTCACAATGGGAAACATCTCCCATGGTGGTGGATAATGAGAGGGCTGAGATTTTGAGGAACTTCCAGATACAGACCGAAACTGGTGGTGGCCAAGCAACTGGATATAGTGATCATGGATAGAAAACAATGTTGTAATGATTGATGTAGTGGAAATATCAGGAGATAGGAACAAGAGAAACTGGAGAAATACGAAGGGAGGTGAAGGCAACAGTAGTACCAGTGGTCATTGGAGCACTGGGTGCCGTGTCCCCCACACAGGAGAAAACACTCCAACAGATACCGGGAGAAACATCAGACATCTCCATCCAGAAGAAAGCAGTCCTAGGAACAGCTAAGATACTGCGTAAGACCCTCAAGTTTGATATATATATCTATATATATATATATATATATATATATATAAATACAGTATGTACAGTATAAATGTGCACACACACATACACATGCATGACTAATCAATGACTTAGTCATGTAGATCTCTAATATATAGATAGATATGTAAATATTTATGAATTTCTGTGAAAAAAGATTGTTAGCGATAACACTTCTTAGAAATCTAATTTCTTGGGTTTTAAATTCTTACTTCCATAACTAAAGACTTTCATTTGATATTTTGTTTGTTATATCAGTAAAATTATCTACACCCTCTCTGTAAATGAAAGATAAACATAGCTACCGTCTTTCATTTAAATTACTTGCTGGGAAATTGTGTAGGCTGAAGTGAGGCTTCAACCTCAAACCAATACTGCAGCTTCTCATTTGACATATCGAGAGTAAACAAGTGAAGTCATTTACCATCTACTGTGATAAATGCTGCCGTTTGTCCTCCAGTGAATGTGTTCTCTTTCTCACAAGTCAGTTTTCAATATGGTAGCGTCCTCTTTGATTTTTCAATTCTTTAGTCTTAAAGCATCATTGTCTATTTTAAAGTTTTATAGGCAATGATGCACAGTTAATCAGCAATATTAGGAGAGTACAGTTGGATAGATATATCACAATTTAGCCAAAATTTGACTTGGATAATTATGCTACGAGGCTAACAAACTGTGTTGAATGAAAGAAACAAGCAGGAGGAGGTATTTACATGAGGTTAGAATACATAGTGATAAATAAATGGCCATCCACAAAGCCCAATAAAAAAACAGCTCAACATCTAATCTGGCTTTTATTTAATAAAACTGAATAATACATAAGAAAAGCATGAAAAGTGTACTGAATCTACAACAGCATGTATCGTGACAAGTGCAGATAGAATGGTTTGTATTACTCATTTAGTGTGATGTTCACATCTCACTTTGAGGCAGAAAGAATGAAAGGAACCTCTTGACATTAAAAGAAAAATATTTGTGAGAATGCATTTGTTTCTTTTCTTTGCATTAAAGTTACCAGAATGCCATGTCACTCTGACGAGGAATAGTCCAACATATTACCAAATGTTTATTAAAAGCAAAGCTAACCATTTCCTGACTCATGACTGATACCTTTTCTTTCTGTGGGTAAGACAATAGAATGAACTCAGCCAGGAAACTTAAAAAAAACGCTTTACTACTTTACAATAACGTAGAACATGGATGAGTATTAGATTTAAAATGTGGATTTACATAGGAAAACTCGTATTCCTACTGCTAGAAAGAATATTCATCATTTACTTGTGTATTGCCCTCTTTTCCCAACATATCCAAAGCCATATTGTTCCTCTTGCAAAGAGCCAAAGGAGAGGTATGAGGTATTGAATAAGGAATAATGGGTTTTACTCTAATTTAACTCCTTGTGTCTTTAATAGCAAGATGGTATAAAATGAATGAAATGAAAAATATTTTATTTATCCCAGAGGGAAATGACAATATGATATTTTTAAACTACTAAACCAAAATCCATGAAAGTCAGTGTTGCTGCAAGGCAAAAAACCATTAGTTCGGGGGTGAGGATAGTTTTAGGTAAAACTGTAAAACATGGGACTTGGCTTGGCAGAGAATGGGTCTTATAAGCAATCTTTTTTCACTTTGTTGTGCCTTGAACGTGTTGTGAATTGGTTCTGGGAGGTTTTGAAAGAAGTTTTCATTGCTAAAATCTGGTGTGAAAGAATGTGATCTGAAACGGTGTCCTAGTGAGAATATCTAACCTAACATGTGTGTAAAATAACCAATTCAGCAACTAAGCAAAAATAAAAGACATACAGGATACTCTCAAAATATGATAAATATTTATACACATTCTGCTCTTGCCTTGTATATCACTCTCTAAACAAGATAAAAAAAAACACTTTCTTAATGGATATAAGATTTTAAGACTTGATTAGATAAACCATTTATGCAATGTAGTCTGCTTACATCATCCCAATGCAAAAACTGGATCCCTAACCAGGTCTTGCTATTTTAAATCTAACCAAAACATCTTTTTCACCTTGTTTCAAGAGTGATATACTAGGAGAGGAGAATGTGTAATATTAGTCATGTTTTCAGTATATGTCTTTAAAACTTGGTTACTAAATCCTAAAACTGGTTATTTTACACACGTATTAGGTTAAATCACATCATAGAGACACTGTTTGAGAGCACACCGTATCATTGTATTAATGTATATTTCTCTAAAATTCATTTCAAGACCTCCCAGTGTCAATATTATTATATTATTATCAATATTAGAGGGAAAGAAACACTGAACTTGAGAAGATTCAGTCTATAATCAAGTGAAATAATCTGCCAGTGAAGTAAGATAATTGCACTTGGTAAGATTTCCTGAAATAATGCTTTCTATTGCTTCAGACAAAGGAGAAACACTCTTTCGAAGTCCCCTATTAAGTAAAAAAGACTCTTAAAACTAAATGTTGTTTCTTTCTCACTTTGAGAGAAAAGATCTTTAAACAAGAGCAACTATACAAGATGATCTTTCTGAATTTGTGAATTCGATCAAGGTCAGTCTGTCCTTGGGCGAGAGTCGAGACACTTCATCAGTGGTGATGGTAGTTTTTTGGATGACTCACTAATTTCCTAAGCAGTGTCAACTTTCCAAATATACCATCCTCACCGATTAGAAAACAGCCTTTAAATAGGTGTCCACTGTAGTGAACACTATGGATCAAAGGGTTAAGTATCATATAACATGACATTACAGTCATTTAGCAGACACTTTTCTCCAAAGTGACTTACAGTGGTTAGGCATCAAAGGTCTTACCTAAGGACCCAACTGGAAGGTGTGAATTTTCGTCCCCTGGGGGATTCAAACAATGGCATCCCGCATGGGAGACGGACCCTCTGCCAACCAGAGCTAACCAACCACATGTAAGCTAATTTTTTAGCTAAGTCCTAACCAGAATTATTACATAAAACAACAAACATTTTTTTAAAATAAAATGTGTGATTTTTACCTTCGATACAAAATTTTTGGAAAATCCCATGCTTTTAGTTTTAATACAGAAAAAATATTGACTCAAAAATTAAAACTGACTAAAAGGATCCAGTTGGCACCTGCTGTCCCCAGAAGGTTAATTGAATTAAGGGGATTTATTTTAATATGCCGTGTACAAAAAACTTTGGTCTACTAGCATTTGTTCATTGGAGGATGGCATCACAGAAAACTTGTAAGACATATTTGAATGTTGAACTAAGCCTTCTCAAGCCCTGCAGTTGCCACACTGCCACCACAGCTGGCCCATTACTGCAACTTACTGAGGAAATGAAAATGTGGTGTAGCCACATCCTCCACACCCTGGCCTCCTGCCATTTTACACTCACTTCTCCCATTTTTACACAAAGAGGAACTGCTGGCTGATGTCAGTCAGAGAAATCAAACATTTGCAGCATGCATCACATTTCTTCCCTAATATACAGATCCAGAACTGCTTTGAATCAGGGTGGCATCTGTGTTGGGTGACTAACAGAGAAAACAAACATGGAAAGGCCAAGAAAATGCCATGCTGAAGATTTAGTTTAATATGAGTAGCACTTCTGATTTTAGCACTCTCCTTTATTAAGAGAGTGTCAACTTTTAATGACTGCACAAACTACATGAGCAGAGGTTTTTTCTTTCTAGTTGTGGTCATAGTTGGGTGAGTAGAAGATTAAATTGTCTCCAAAAGCATAAATTCAATGATCAGAAAAAGTTTGTTGGCATTATAAAGTTGCAAACTGCTTTCAAATCGTTTCTAGGATTCATTGTGCAACACTGCTGAAAATAGATTCCTCACATCCTCTACACAACGCAGTCAGGAAACAACAAAGTGTGTTCAGTGAGAGACTTCTTCAGCTCCAATGTGAGACAAAATGGTACCAGAAAACATTCCTTCCAGCAGTCATCACCCTCCGGAATAAGGCAATATCTTCTTCATCACTGAACTTTCATCTAACAAAAAGAGCCCAGACCTCAACATTATTGAAACTGTGTGGTATCATCTAGACTGAAAATGGAACAAAAGGCAGACTAAAGGGGGCTATTTTAAGACATTACAAGAAAACTTTACAAGAAAACTTGAACAACATGATTCAGGTTTAGTTGAAAACTAAGATGGTCATACCACAACTCTGTTGTTACCTGACTGTGTTTCCATTTTTATTTGCACAGTGTCATATCTCCTGTAGATCATGAATGTGTTGTTGCAGTAGTTCACTTCTCATCAGCATGTTCCTCAAAAGAGAAACAATGGGTGTTCAAGATTTTTTATTCCTTTGGCTGTCACACTTCTTAAATCTGACAGTAGTCATTTTAAATGACATTTATTGAGTCATTGCTTTTCTTTTTTAGCTGAGCTAACGGGTGTCTTAGTCTGTATCTGTATTTATTGTTTTATTGTTTATTATTTAATGTATTTATTTGTCATGTCTTCTACTGACCTCATGGGTACTGTGTACTAATTATGTCTGACACATTGCACTTTGAATGCTGACTGGTGTCTGTGGAAAGCTGCAGATAATTTGCCCATATGGGATAAATAACCTTTTCTGAATCTGAATCCGAATGTTCATGTCTCCCAACATCTGAAGCAGACCTTGTTTTCTGGTTGCCATCTAAGCCAGCGTGACTTCAGCTTTTTGAAATTTCAAGGTAGGTGGTTGGAGACTTGTACTGACCAGGATTCAAATCACTAGATCAACCAACCTCCACCATCTCTAGAAAGCAGTAGTGATAGATGCAGCAAGAAGGAACATTGCACACACAGGCCATAGCCATGGGAGGTGTTTCCCATTGTGACCTAGGGGTCTCCAGTCCATATTCTGCATAGATGTTTCTGTACACTATGCCAGCTACTTGTTGATGGCTTTCCATGTGTTCTTTGCCTGCCAGTATGTTGTACCCTGCTGTGAGGTTCTGGATTGTTTCAGGAGGCTCTTTGGACAGCCTGCACATCAGGTAGGTGTGGTAGATCTGGGCCTTGATTGCCCTGGTACTCAAGGCTTGCTTCTGTGCTGCCATGATTAGCACCTCTGTGCTGTACTTTAGTCTAGCCCGCTCTAGCCATTGGTAGGACTTCAGCTATCTGTCAATGGTACATCCCATGCAAGAGTTTTTCCTCCCATGATGGTTCTTCTGGGATCAATAAAGTATGTCTGAATCTGAAAGCTTATAAATTAGAAAGGACTGAAAGAGGAAGTAGAAAAGATGTGAAAAATGGAGGCATTGTTGTTAGCTATAGTAACTGGAGTACTCAAAAATAGGACTTCCCAAAACTGGAGAATCGCTTCCAAGAAATTCCAAGGACAACCTTGCAGAGATTCATGCAGAAGAGCATAGTCCTGGAAATAGCTGAGACACTGGCGAGAACCCTTAGGCTTCTTCCTCTAGTAGAGGATCTGATCTTAAAGGGAAACCACCCACACTGAGGCCCCATGTATGTATCTATTTAACATTTTTACAAAAGACCATCACACTCACCGTTTTATTCTCTGCTGATAATTTAGTTCCCACTTTCATTTTTTCAGGCAAATAAAGCAAAAATGAGCAAAAAAGCAAAAATAAAGCAAAAAATTAATTGAAAAATGAGCATATCAAATCAGATTAGATTTAATTGCCCCACTTCCCACTGTTTGCCTTAAAAAAAAAAAAAAAAAAAAAAAAAAAGACTGGCAGAGTGACAGGGAGTTAAAGCATCTGTGTATATGGAGGGGAAGCAGGAAGGACAGCTCCATATGCGTTACGTCAGCCTGAGGGGACAGCTTGGTCCGACTGTCTTTTCCTGCCACACTCATTTGGCCTCAACAGTCATCATGTCTTGTGCTAAAGGTCTCCCGTTGCTAAAAGGCTCCTTGGCACTATCTGCAAGCTACAGACGAAGAATATACTGATTAAACATGCCTTCATTAAAACGATTACATGCACAATGCGGTTATATTTCCCACAGGCAGCCAACTAACGATGAAGGGGGGGAGCAAAGAAAAAGAGGCTTTTAGTGCATGCAAAGATTTGGTTCAGAGAGGAGTGGACAAGGGTGAGAGGGAAACTGATAGCGGCTTGTTAGCATAAATCTTAGCGGTACAGTCTTAAAGGACTAACAACAGTCTTTGGACTTAATATGCTGCATGAGGTGGTGAGCTGTCCTCTCCTCAAGGGGACAGGCATCTTTTTTACCCCATACCTGACTCACCACACCTACAGGCCCCTTCCAGGTCATCGAGCTTCTAGCATATAAGACCTTGCCAAAGACACAGGAGAGATGTTACTTCTGGTTCATTTAATAAAGAAAGTGTTTTAGTGCCTAAGATAGAAGGAAGGGAATTAAAGTTGTGATGAAGGCCAAATGAACATTAGCAAGCTTAAGGCATTCTTCAATTTTGTCTTTTTCAAACAAAAGTTTTGCTTCTGAAGTCAAAGAAAGTAAATATGGCTGATGCCAGCGAAGACAACATTAAACAGAATTTTTCCTCAGATTGAATCAATCTAACCTCTTCCTTACAAGGCCTGTTTTTTCTGCTTTCTGTCTAAAATGGCAAACTAAAAACACATCAAGTAAAGCTTTACAACGACAAGGGTTATGCATACACTTGATCTTGAAAGAGAGCTGAGACATGTGAGATTAGAAGTGTTAGAATCAAGAAATGTGTTACTGTGTCAGAGAAAATGAGCTAGGAACACAGTAAAAGATGCAAGGTGTTATCTTCTCCTAAAATAAAACTGCCGTACCTTCAGTGAAAACCAGAGGATCACAGCCCAGTTAATCTAGGAATTAACCAAGTTATGTCTGATGAGGAACTTTGCAAACGTAGAAGCTAAAAAAGTGAGCCTGAGCATTTTTACAGATGTTTTATTAGAGATATTAGGCAGATAAAATCTCAAGAAGCCATCAGCTAAAGTTGATGATGGACACATCTATCCTCTAAAAATCCAGGGATAGCCCCCAAGTTCCCCTTAGAAACACCATGAGGATTAAGAAAGAAGTGAACCCCAAGATAAAATATCATATCAGAGTGAATACTTCACTATAAAATCCCCTTCACCTTCATGTAAACTACCAGGACCTTCATGATTCATTTCAAACTAAGGCAGAGTCAAAGCAGAACACATTAGCAGAGTTTTTTTTTAGGTTGAATAAAACATTTGTCCACAAAGCAGCAAAGGTAAGATAGTTTTAGGCTGCAAGCTGACATAGTTATTGTCCCACAGTAATGACAGTCATCTTTGTAATCAACAGATTGCTTTCACATGACACCTTGTTTGTTTGGTTTGCTTGAAGTGGAGAAATTAGTAGAAACTCTTAAGTGAACAGTGCTGCTTGATCTGTTCCCATACAATTGCTTGGAGTATGAACTGTGTTTTGTTTGGATGCCAATGCTTGGTATAGAGGCCTTTACCTGGGTTCATCCCAATCATTTTGGTATGCTACATGTTAGGATTGCTGCTTCCTCTGCTCCCTAGTGTGTGCAAAGATCTCCTGTGCTGCTTATAGCTCATGCTGCCCCCTGTACAGGGAG
This sequence comes from Melanotaenia boesemani, assembly GCF_017639745.1. Classification (NCBI taxonomy): domain Eukaryota; kingdom Metazoa; phylum Chordata; class Actinopteri; order Atheriniformes; family Melanotaeniidae; genus Melanotaenia; species Melanotaenia boesemani. The sequence continues at coordinate 32,062,858 of NC_055685.1, read as the reverse complement.
CTCTTGTCAAGAAGAGATAAAAAACTCACTACTAAATATTTTCCATACATATTGAACTTGACTTCATGCTATGGTTTAGTCTTCTGACTGCTTTATTGGCTACTTCCAGATTCTCCATTCCCTTTTCTATTCTCAGAAGGAGAGTTTTTGATGGCAAGACTCATTACTGAACACGAACAGACATGCACCTCACATTAAAGACTTATAAGTGATTGTACAGTACAAATGTGGCCAGTTCAGTTATTTCCTCTTATTTACCTCACATGACTTCAGTCTCTCCTCTGGGCTCATCCAGCAGCTGTCATATACAGCTTTGATGTGCTAAAATCTAATGGAATAACAGCTAAAGTCTCTTCACATGGCTTCGCCGTGCACACTGTTGGCACCGCTGCAGCTGATTGCACCTATTTTCTTCTATTCTGCTTTCATGCTTTTCTCTTTGTGCTGCTGCTTTGTTCTTCATCATCTTATCTGTCAATGTGAATCATACGCACATTTAAAGAAAGTGACAGAATTGCTTGTATGAGGTGTTTGTACCACGTTTCTTTGAATTTCTGCCCATTGCAATACATAATCATGTGCATATGAGCAAGGAATGGTTCAGAGCCTTGATGTCAATGAGAGATCTCAAATAAGAAGTCACATGTAAGAGAAGCAACAGAAAGCTTTTGAGTATTATCAGTTAGATACAGTTTAAGGTAAGTTATTTGCAGTATTATTATCAGCAGTGATATCAGTGACCTTTGGGAAGTTAATGAGGTCACTCTGAAACTGGAACTGACCACTGACTGATACTTCAGCCTGTTTCCCTGAAACAACTTCTGTTTTTCTGTTTCTTTTGATGTTTTGTCCTTGGTGAACTTAGTCCTGACCAACCCATCAAACAACAGATTCAGTGGAAAGAACTCGGTCAAAACTGACCACAATGTGACAGCTTTTACTCCCATGAGCAGAGGAGGGACACAAGGTGCAAATGTTGTTGCATTAGATCTTATCTTAGATATTAGATCATTTATATTGGGCAGTTTTCAGTGCTTGTCACAGCCATGAAACAACAGATATAAATACAGCTTTGGGGACCTGTAGCACCTTAAACCTGACAGGTAGCCGTAAAATATACACTGCGTCACTTCACCATTTTTACACGTGAAAATCAGTGAGAAATAATTGCTCAGCTTGTGATGACGATGTTGCAGGTGTTGTTCAGAATCTGAAAAATAGCCCAGATGAGGTCACAATCATATCATTAAGGTTATCTCACCTCACTGTACCCGTAAAACTTAGCTGGGATTTTTTAAATCGGGGATGCAAAGACAGACAATGTTAAGCTGCCTATAAATGAAGGATCCAGTTTTTCTGATGTGTTTCTGGAGTTTCGCTCGTACAAGGAAATTAAATTAGTATATTTAATATAAACTAATGAATCATGCTATCAGCTTCTGCTGGTTCCTCTTTCTGTTTAATTCTGACTCAAGCAATGACTTCCCAGAGTTTATAGCTTTAAATACAACGAGGCTGGATTTTCTGTCAAAGTCCTCAAAACAATCCCAATCCTTGAATTCAGGTATTATCTTCTCTTCTGTATTTTTAAATGATCTATTAGCTGATAAGGGAATGTGATTGTTCAGTTTGTGAACAGCCAAATTTTAACTGTTTTTGTGACAAAAGAAAAATAAATATGCATGAACACACACATGCATATTACACCTGAGTGAGGATATACAAAGATAAGGAAGATATGAATGTGCGTATGTGCATTGCCCTGTGGGGAGTGATTCAGAAATTCAGAGTTCATTAGCATATAGAGAAGACAAAGATGTCTTTTTATCAAATAGGTGTTCAGTTCATTGAGGGGCAAGCCTCAAAATCCTGAGAGGCTCTGTCATGTGTTTATGCTCGAACAGGAATGCTTTAAGTTCACATGGCTTTATAGTCATACTTTACAAAAATAAACAGAAACAAGAGGCGGTAAAAAAAAAAAACATTTAAGGGGACTTTAGCCCTTACTTTTTTTTGCAAGCTTCTACTACTAAATTCCATACACTTTGTCATTTATCTAACAATTAATTGCGGGAAAATATGGTTTAGTTTTTTATCTTGGCCATTTGCCAGACATCACACCCAAGAGCTACTCATCCGCGGAGCGGAGGAAAGCAGCAATGCACGTCCTTCACCTCCCACATCCTTGTCGGGAGCTGGAAGTGCGCCAGGATGGGAAGGGCTTCCTGCTTATATCAGGAAGAAACCCAAATATGGACCATCTTATCGGTTTCGGTTCCATGACTCAGCACCAGGCTATTTTATACTGGTGGAATGGTTGTTATGGATGAAAATGGATGCTGAAATTTAAAGCAGTGGGCTCACAATTTAATGTATAATAATAATAATAATAATAATAATAATATCATAATAATAATAATAATAATAATAATAATAATAATAATAATAATAATAATAATAATAATAGTTGTTGTTGTTGTTATTATTATTATTGTTATTATTATTATTTGTTCTTAATAGGTCAAAGAATACAGCATGTGGACTTCATACAGTGCATTAATCTGGCTGTTTCCCTTACGACGAATAGGCCTCGTCTTGTTTACAGTCCGTGTTCCTGGCAACTACGTCATCAAGCCTACGTGCAACTAAGGGCGGGTCAGCCAGGAAATCAGCCAATCACCGGGTTGCTTGGATCACCCTCTTAAGCGCTTGTAGAGAAGCGGTGCGACTTGACCGCCTGTCATTTATAAGGACGCTGAAGGGGACTGCACTCTCCGAGAAAAGACTCCACAACTCATGAGTGGAATGAAAACATCTGAATTAATCACAGGACTTCGCTTTGAATTCGACTAAAGGTACAAATCGACGACTTGGTACAGTACAGTTCCACTATTTTGGAAGTTTTGCTGTTTTTTTTTTTTGTAGTTTTGATCTTCAGTATAATAGTTCAGCGGGACTTTGCGCTGGAGATTGACTCATTTTGGGACACTGAAGACTCGGTGTCCGCGCATCATCTTTACAGCGCACCTTTGTAGCTATTTGACTGTCTTATTTTGAAATATGTCCACAATAATGGAACAGCCTTTTTATGACGACTCGTTTCTCTCTGCTTATGGCCATCCAGGCGCAGCCCTGCCCGACTACAAGCTGCTAAAGCAGAATATGAACTTGAACTTCTCCGATTCATATCGGAACTCAAACTTCAAGGCACAGCACCTGCGCGCCGACGGTGATTTCTATTCAGCCGGCACTGCGGACGTCGGCTCGCTGAAGCTCGCCTCACCTGAGCTAGAACGACTGATCATCCAGAACAGCAACGGGGTCCTCACAACACCGACACCGCAGTACCTCTACAACCGCGGGATCACAGAGGAGCAGGAAGGATTTGCAGAAGGGTTTGTTAAAGCGTTGGACGATCTACACAAGATGAACCAGATGGCTCCTCCAAACGTGTCCATCGGCACTGGTGGGGTTGCATGCCCGGCTCCGACGCCGGTGTTTGGCTCGCCCATGCAGCCAGAACCGCTCGAGTACACAAATTTGAGCAGCTGCACAGCAAACCCCAGCATGACCTCTGCAGCCAGTTATCCCTCCACTACTATCAGCTACCTTCCTCATCACCAGTACCATCAGCATCCTCAGCCCGTTGCCCACGGATCCCACCACTTCCAGCACTCCCTGGCTGGGGTCAGTATCCACTCACAGCGCTTCGGAGGGCTAAAAGAGGAGCCCCAGACCGTCCCCGATATGCAGAGCAGCGACAACGGATCTCCACCGATGTCCCCAGTAGACATGGAGAACCAGGAGCGGATCAAAGCGGAGCGCAAGCGGCTAAGGAACCGGCTCGCAGCCTCGAAATGTCGGAAGCGCAAACTGGAGCGCATCGCACGTCTGGAGGACAAAGTTAAAGTGTTGAAAACTGACAACGCCGGACTTTCAAACACGGCTTCTCGACTGCGAGAACAGGTGGCCCAGCTAAAACAAAAAGTAATGACACACGTGAGCAGTGGTTGCCAGCTCATGTTAGCGCCCAAAGTCAAGTCTTACTAAAGCAATTATGCACTTTTACAAAAACACTGGACAAGAGCTGCACTGAAAATACAACAAAGAGACTCTGTTAAGAGATCTGAATCGTTCTGCTTTCTTTGGTTGAAAAAAAGAGAAACCCACCCTCACAGAAACCACACAAGTCTATAACACTTCAGGGCATTTTTAATACGTTTTAGTGTCACATTGGTTTTGCTGGTTTATTTGTTATGCTTTTATGTAAATTATTTGTGCTGGTAAAGTTGAGTTTCTTTTTTTAAAAAAACTTGTACAGTAAATATTTAACTAAATTAAATCGTGAAATGGAGAAACGTGTTGTTTTCTTTACATTCACTGTAGACTACTTTTAATAACTTATGGTTCTCGTAAACAAAACCACACTTCACAGTAGAAGTTGCTTGACGCAGAAAACGTCCCAGCGTAGGATTTTTCCTTATTGACGTGCACAACGTCAGCTCGTATTTGGTAAATGTTGCTGGCAAACGTCATATCACAAGGTTTCCGGGAACTCCCTCCTACATTGCCAGTCAGAGAAGCTGCGCTCTCCCCTTCACGCCACAGAGGGTTTGTCAATGAGAAGGTTTATTCGAGTGAAGGGAGTTTCCCCAAACTGCTTTCAGTTTCCCAAAACAAGCTGGGCGAGCACTGGGTAAGGAAAGGTGGTTGAAGAAAAGTTCCGCACTGACAGGCGAAACAGAGGTTGGTTTGAAATGACAAGAACTGGCGAAAACAAAAGCTGGCAGAAATAACAGGCCACTCAGCTCAAGTTTAATGTCCATCCTGAATATGCAGATGGGGAGAAATATTCGTTTTAGTAGATAAATTTCTAGGAAAAATATTCACAATAAAGCACATAAACTTAGGATACCAATAACTTTTCTTCGGCTGATACACTCGTCCAACAATCCAAGCTTTCCCAATGAGTTTCAGCCCCATTTGGCAACGACAGGATGCTTTGCTGAGTCAGACACCACAAGAACTCCGGTATTAACCAAGACTGGCAGGTCAGACGTACTCAGATCTTTTGCCAAGCACGGGAGCCAAAGCTCTGACAGAGCATCAGTTTTAAAAAAATATGCTTATAAAAAAAGAAAAACCCTCAAAAAGATTCAGTAGAGCTTTGCTGCCACCTAGAGGCAATTGTTTACATTACACTAATGCAGGGATCTCCGGATTTCGAGGGCCAGTGTCCTGGAAGTTCTAGAAGTTTCCTTGCTTCAAAACTGATCCACACGCACTGCTTCTCCAACAGCTTGTGTCACGTTTGCACAAGCCTCCTTATGACCCATTCATCCGAGCCAGTTGTTTAGCAGCTGGGGAAACATCTAAAACCTTCTTGGACAGTGGCCAAACAGATCCAGTTGGTGAAGCTGGCATTAATGTAACACTGTGGAGGATCGAAACTGCCAATATTAAAAATACGAAAATTGCAAAAAAAAATAAATAAATAAATAAATAAAAATAAAGCTCATAAATGATACAAAAGAATTTTTCATCAGTTTATAAAATGTGTCAAATTGATTTTCGTTGTAATTTAAGTTTGAACTGTTTAAAACTCCTTTTACTTTGCCACTTCATTTTCACTTGTATTATTTTAGCTAATGCTTTTTTTTATCTCTGCATTTTGTGTAATAAACTAAACATATTCAGAGCGCCTTGTTCTTAGTTTTCGGTTTCTTTCTTTGTCAGATGTCATCTGTCACACATACCTCACATGTCTGATGAAAAAAAGAAACCGAAAACTACCTGTAGTTTCTCCCTAAAATTATTTCTGTATTTTATTTTCATACATTAATATATTTGACCCTTTTTGAAAAACAGCTATACTTCCATTATTTCCTGTCTTCCATTTTCCATGGATCTTTATTTCTGTTTCCACTTTTAACATTTCTGTTTTCATTTTTGCTTTATTATGTAAATGGAGAGGGAAGGTCTTCCATTGTGTGTCTTGAGGGTGCAGGCATGACTATTCCTGCTGGGGTCTCTCCTCTGGGAGACAGAGTTGTGTTAAAATGAAGCGGGTAGACGACTTTCAACAGATTACACAGCAACTTGGATACGTCGCTTTTCTTCAATTTCAGTCCTCTTTAACCAACTGCTTAATCAGCCAGAAAATACAGACTTGACCTTGGTTTTTCCAACTGTTTTAATAAAGATGGTAGCAAATCATTGATGATGACAAGGAAAATATTAATACTTTCTTTGACAACAAGGAAAAAAAAATATACTTTCAGTGCTTGAGACTACGAGGTTACCCCACCAATTCAAGACCAGACATGAAACTGTAACATTTACAGAAGATTTTCTTTCTAAACAGCAGAGAAATGTGTTTTAGTAGACTGGACGCAATGAGATACTGCTTCATAGGGGCACCTCATCTGAAGGCAAGTGCTGCAGGCAGGAAGTCAGCTGGACAGAAGACCTTCACACATTTACTGCTTGGAGAAAAATTCTTTGCTCTTCTGAACATCTGGAACGATGGTGTCACTGCCAGGTTTCCATCCAGCAGGGCACACTGTGTGAAGAAAGAGAAAGTAGACTGAACTCTATAGTCTCAGGATAAAGCGAGTGTGAGTGACCAGGAGGGCAAACCAATGATGCAACTCTGGACAAACTGAGTGAACCCTGAAGTCATTTAAAGCTCCCATACTTTACAAAAACTCACTTTCTAAAGGTTTTCTAACAATCGTGTGTATGAGACCCAAAAATGAGAAAATTCTGTCTCCCTTCTCACTTGCTTGCTTCACTTTTTGGTGAATGTGTGCGCAAATGGGAGAGTCAGATCTTTCCCTTTGTGACCTCACGAAGGGAAATAACTACTCCCCTCCGGTGGTAGATACTGTCATTGACCCCTGGCTAGCTGAGCCTGTCCTTTAAAATCACAAAAGAGGGCGCCAGCGAAAGCTGGATCCTCTCCCAGAAAGGGGCGTGGACAGGCCTCTGTCATGAACATTTAAAGGCTCACACACTAGAGCCACATTTGGAATGACTTAAATGAAGGACCAAGGCTGAATTTGGGGAGATACACTGAAAACAATGTTGTTGGACCTTTGACACCCTTATGAAATTGTTAAAAAATGTGCAATATGGGACCTTTAAGCAATTTAAAAGATGTTTTGTTAAATATTTTCAAAATATTTATCAAAAACAAGTTCTACGCAGCCTGAGCAGGAAGTTGTGCAGAATGCTCTAAAATGTTTCTCATTTGCAACACACTTCTAATTCATGTAATATTAATGTGTGCATGTTAAATTTGAGTATAGATGCAGGGATTTACTCACCCTCCCCATATTTGTCAGTGTGCTGGAAGGCTTGAACCAGGCGCAGAGTCTCATCCACGGAGCGACCCACAGGCAAGTCGTTAATAGTGATCTGCCTCAAGATGCCTTTATCATCAATCACAAACAGGCCCCTGAGACACAAAGAGAGTTTAGACATTTACATCTTTTGTCAGCGTCTAAAATTTTATTTAAACCTTTATTTAGAGCCTATCCCATTGAGACCTAATGTCTTTACAAGAGAGCTGTTTTAAAAAAATTCTTATTCTTATTTTCATCATTATTGTTCTGTATAAAAAACACATTTTATTAAAACCATAAAGCCAAACCAGCTAGCCAACGACCTCTGGCATTTTAGTTGAAACCTTGAAAATATATATTAACTGACCTGTAAGCAATGCCGTCATCCTCCTTCAGTACGCCGTAATCTCTGGAGATGGACTTTGTGAGGTCTGCAACGAGGGGGATTTTCATGCTACCCAGACCTCCCTGCTTTCTTGGGGTGTTGATCCTTTGGAGAAGAGAAACGAAACATAGTCAACACTGACAAAATGAGAATGAACTTAGACTTGATCTTATCTCAGATCTTAGATTTAGACTTGAACTTTATTTGATCATTACTGGATTCATCTATTGGATCAAGTGCAAAAAGAAATTCGAGGCCATGTTTTCCCTCTGCATCCATTCTGGATCTGACCCTTAATGCAAAAGTCAAACTTACTAAAATTCTCATCAAGTATCCCCTTCAAGTCCACATCAAATAAAATGTTCACTACATTTTCATATAAAATATTTCAATGGTATAATTAATAAAAACATTTCTGTTATCAGGCCATTTAATCAGTTTTTAATGGCTCTATTAACTCAGACACAGAAAAAAATAAAATAAAAATCCTAAAACATATCCCCTAGACCCTATTTTCTCAAACTGTGGGAGAGCCCTCTTGTGGAAAGTAGAGGAAAGTCAAATATTTTTTTTAATAAAATTATTTTTAAAATATATAATATCATCAAAATAGTACAAAGCTTAGAAATAAAATACATACAACACATCATTAAATTAATATTTAAAATAAGCATTGTCTTCCTTTTGCTTTTGTTATAAGCCCGCTACGTTTTCCGGTTCATGCACTTAGCCCGACCGTGATTGGCTATGAGTTGTTGAACTGTGTGCAAAACGATAAACCAAGGTCAAATGTAGAGAGGGAAGATGAGTGGTTCAAGAACACTGCAATCGTGGTTTCAAAGGCTAATTTGCTTGTGTACGTCAGGTATGAGTGTGATGGGGCAGCTCAAGGGGATTTTCTGTTCTGCCAGCCACTGGAGACTAGAACTACAGCAGAGCACATATTTCAGCTACTGAACACCTTCATGCAAGAGAACAGACTCGATTGGAAAAAGTGTGTTGGAGTCTGCACCGACAGTGCCAGAGCGATGACAGGCCGCCACAGCGGAGTAGCAGCCAGGATTCAGGAGGTGGCACCTGAAATGCGATGGACACACTGCAGCATCCATCGGGAGGCACTTGCAGTGAAGAAAATGCCTGATGAGCTGAAGTCAGTGCTTGACTCAGCTGTAAAAACAGCTAACTTTATTAAGTCCCGGCCGATGCATTCTCGACTGTTTCACGTGCTCTGTGATGAAATGGGCAGCAAGCATGTCCAGCTACTGCTGGAAGGTGCTTTCAATGGAACTGTTCGAAATTAAAGTCATGGCAGGTGATGTTTCAGCATTCCTCGCCTTGGAGAGTTTTCTGTCTGACAACGACCTGCAACTTCATGACAGGGTCAGGGACAACGTCGCTGCGCACCTCGCCTCCCTCAGACAACAGTTCAGGGAATATTATATATATCTGTGCGAGAAAGGCTTCTCTTCACTTGCAGTCATTAAGACAACATACAGAAGCAGGATGGATGCCGAGACTGAAGCTGACCACAATCGAGCCAGACATCACAGGGCTGTGTGCGCAGAGACAGGCGCAGAGACAGGCGCACCCCTCTCATTAGACGTATGCAAGAAGATAATGGTCATTAATATGCTGGCCAGTTCTTAATAATTGTTAGTGGTTCATTAATCCCGTTTTTCATGCTATGTTGCTACAGGTTTTATTTCTGAGTAGCAGAGTGTTAACAGGACATGATGGTCAAAGCAGGACAGAAAGACTGTATTGAGCCTAATGTTTATACAGGTGTGTGTTTATTATCCCACATGGGAAGACTGTGACAGTGATGACAAAAAAAGGTGTTTGCGTGTTGTTCATACCAATATAATACTCTGACTTTTCTAATGTGAATATTCATTCTCGTTATAGATTTGTGATTTTATGTTGTACGATTTCAGATGTTTCATAACTTCATTGCTAAAAGAATCTTTGGAATTTGAATTATTTCTAACCTTGATTAGAAGAGTATTTCATTCATTCATTCATAAAAAATGAAATACAACTGCTATTTTTAATGCTCTGGCTTGCTATGTGTATAACAAGTGAAGAGATGCCGCTAGCATGAGATGTTAGGATGAATTTAAGTGCTTGTTATAATGCAACAGTTTTGTACAGTGTGGCTGTGGCTGGCAACAATCATCAATAAATAATCCTCAAATTAGGAGTTAACATGCCTCCTTTATGAACTCTTCATTAATTCATCCATTAAGGGACGCGGGTAAGCTGGAGCCTATTCCAGCATTAACAGGTGAGAGGCAGGGTACACCCTGGACAGGTCACCAGTCCATCGCAGGACCAACACATAGGGGACAAACAACCACAACGGTGGGAGGAAGCTGGAGTACCCGGAGAGAACCACGCATACACAGGGAGAACATGCAAACTCCACACAGAAAGACCACAGAAAGGCCTCAAAGTTCGAACCTCCCCCTCCAGCTGAGATTCAAACCAGCGACCTTCTTGCTGTGAGGCTGTGGTGCTAACCATCACACCACCGGGTGAATTGTCCATAGCTAATAGCCATGTATGTCATAGCTTAATATGTTTGCTACTGTATGTTCAGGTTTTTCATGATGGTGGTATTTGGTGAGCTCGATATTTTCTCAGGTGGTACATACTGTAAAAAGTTTGAGAACCACTGCCCTAGACGGCTTTTCCACAGTGTCTCTGTGCTCCCCTGCAGCATTTCTAAACATGTGTGGCTGGTGCGTGAAGTCAGATGCAGAGGGGTTTTGTAGACCTTCACAGACTGATGCAGAGACAAAATATTTCACACTGACCTCATGAGCAGACCAAAAAAAAAAAAAAACATGAATTTGTTTTAATACCAAAAGTGTATTTCTGCTGAGGTAGCATGCTTACACAACCTCTGGAGGTTGGGCAATATCAATATCATCATATTATTCCCTCTGGAGAGTGCAGGATGATTAAGAAACTGTTAACTCAAGACTTATCAATACCAAGCAGAGAGGCAGGGTGACAGGAGATAAACTGGGGCGGGTTTCTGTCACAGCCATGACAAACGTCACTCTTTGCAGTGACGACAAACCTTACAGAGGACCAGGCTTAAATACATAACCAGTTAAGTTCAGTCTAAAACCCTTTTTTACATTTTCTTTTTTCCCTGCTTTTGCTTTGTGCCACTAAGAATATTTCTATCAAGACTTTTTTTACAATAGTATCATTTTAATGCAATTTCTTAAACAATGAAAGCTAGATTTGGGACTTATCCGATCCAATATCGGTGTGAGGCCCTGAAAGACACGAGTCATGGATCAGATATTGGGCTGAATCCCTTGATCCACTTTTGTGGTCCTGTGTTTACAAATGAAAAGTATTATGTAGGTTTAAGCCAAACAAAATATGCTGATGTAGAAGAGTTAATTAAATATTTCCATAAGAACTCGTACGTATAAATTTTAAATATGATTTAGTATTTTACTACAAGTTTGTTGTTCAGACGCTGCGTTACTGAAAACCTGCACTGATAAGTCGGACTGGATATGAGCTGCCTTAGCTACTTTAGCATGTCAGTGATTTGGATATGTTTCTATGTTTTTATTTTTAAACTGCTAAACTATAACTTTGCTTTTATTACAGTTACGAAGCAGCTACAGACATTTTCTTCAAATTACTTTAAAAGTTTTTTTATAAATTATTTTGGAAAACATTTAAACTGGATTGATTTTGTTTATCAGTTGTTCTCCTATTAAGAAATAATGTGTGATTTACTAGAACTTAATGGAACTTGACACAATAACAGCAACAATAACAATGATCACAATAATGTTCACGTAAACTGATTTGGTATCAGAAAATATTGGTATCACCCGAAATACAAATTTAACATATTGAATCTGATCAAAACCCCCCAAAAACAGCCAGTGCTTCTCTAGTAAAAGCTTGATGGCTCACAGGCGAGATGGTCACTGAAAGATTTCTGTCTTTAATTAAGGTAATCCTATAAATCAAAGAGCTGACTCATTGATGCAGTTGCATTGACAGAACCAAACAAAAAAACACCCCAAACCTGCTGAATTTGTAAGAAGAAGAAAAAATACTCATTTTTCTTCAGCTGCAGTAGAGCTTACCATGCCAAGTGGCTGAAGTGGGAGTCTATGGAACAGCCAATGACTTCACATCCGATACGGCGGAACTCCTCTGCCCTGTCGCTGAAAGCAATGATCTCGGTGGGGCACACAAATGTGAAGTCCAAGGGGTAGAAGAAGAAGATCACATACTTTCCTGAAGAGCACAGAAAGTAATAACTATTAAAATCTAAAAAGGGCCGACAAAAATTACTATTTGGTGAACCAAGATTTTACCCCGGTTAAACTCAGTGGTATAGACAAGTTGTTCTTAAAACTGGGTTTAAAAAAAAAACAAAAAGCAGTTACACAATGCTGGTTACCTTTGTAGTCAGACAGCTTGATGTCCTTGAATTGTCCATCCACTACAGCTGTGGCTTTAAAGTCTGGGGCAGGCTTGCCAATCTGAGCAATTCCAGAAGACATGGTGGTTGTGGAAAATAACTGAGGGGGAGACCAAACATATACTTTAGAGATATAGAAAAAAGAGAGAGAGAGAGCGAAAGAGAGAGAGAGAGAGAGCTCAATGGCTTATTTCACATAAGATTAAGATGGATGGAAGAACAATATAATTGGGCAACATGAACTAAGAACAAATTACATCTAGCCTACAAAACACTTGACAGTCAACTCTTTGTAGAGCTAAAGGTTCAAAGACTTGTTCATTTAGGCAAAGACCCATAAAAAGGTCACATGCAAGTCATGTTCAGCCAGCAGGAAACAATGGCGTATTAGAAAGGTTACATAAGCACACAACCCATTAAGGGTGGTATTATTAAATGAATAGTGCTTGTCTTGAATAAAATGTGTGTGGAATAGAATAATTAAATTAACAAAACACAATTAATTCAAATTTATGTAATTGCATGGTACAAAGTAAAAAAAGTACAAAAGCTAGCAGTCTTGTGTCGGTTCGGTTTCAGATAAAGATACGAGCTGCAGATAACACTTGGTCAAAGTTCAGCGGTGCAGGTGAAGGCTTCGCATTATGATAAAATATCTCTCAAATGAAGCAGAAATTACTTCTCATTATTAAGCCGAGCCAGACCTCGCCAGTCTGTCCTGCAGGCTGCAACACGGGGGCAAAGAAAGAGCCAGAAACAGGCCTAAAACACTTGAAGGAGTAGAGCTCGCCAGCACAGTCCGCCTAGCTAGCTTATCGTTAGCTTAATCTAGTAAAATGCTTTCTTTTGCGCCTCTTTGTTCTAGAACAAACATTTAATACTCTGGCAAAGATGTGCAAACAACACCGTCAGTTACTTACAATACAATCAGACAAACTTAATTTTCTACTCACCTGTCTTCCCGTAAAGCCGTGGAAAGTTGGCAGCGGAGGTCTGCAGCTTGCAGGATAAAGGAGTCAAAGGAGGGAGGGCTGAACGCAAGGAATAAAGAAATAGGCTCAGACAGCTGCTCCCCCGGAAGTGAAAATCATATTCTTTCAAAGTAACGCTTTGAATTGTGAACATAGTTTCATTACACACACACACACACACACACACACACACACACACACACACACACACACACACACACACACACACACACATCACAGTGGTTCCTTGAAAAAAATATAACAAAAACATAATCAGATGTAAGCATACTGTAAGTCATAAACGTAGCAAAATGCAGCTCTGATGCATTCGAGGGACCACTTGTTATACACTATAATACTATTATAAGTATTGGGACACCCCTCTATATGACTCCAAATGAGGTCATAAGTAAGGTAAGCCAACAATGCTGAAGAAACACTGATAAAACCGTTGATTTGACTAAATTTTTCGTTATCAGTGAAAAATAAGTGTTTATGTACCAGTAGTTAAAGTCACACAATCAGTTTGATTTTCTTGACCTATTCCTCAAAATTGATATAAAATCTTAAACACTTTTTTAAGAATCTGAGGTTATTATATGAACGTTTTCGTGCAAAAAGTCTCTTTTCTTAACTCCTGCACGTCTGTAAATGGTCACTGAAGGGCGCCATTTATCCCCGATGTTTCAATCGCATTTATTTTGAAGAAAAACATTAACGGAAACTGATGTAGAGGTACTTCCTGTAAGCCTGTAGAAAATCTGATGTGCTGAGGAAACCTCAACGTTTTAGGTAAATTTACAGTAAATACTGGACAAATTTATTAGTCGAGTTGTGTACGAGATGTAAGATTTGTATCTTGTCAATATTTCACGAAAATAAGATGGACTAAACGTGCTATGTAGCATACGCTAGCTTTGTAGAGCAAAACAAAAATGGAAAGGTAGCATAAGTTAGCTTTAACTTACAAGATGCTTAAGAAAATGTTACATTTCCAGGTTTTTTATACAGTCCTTTCAAAACACGAATGTTTGATTTAGTTATACACAAATCGACCCAACTATTAATGCTCTTTCAAGGCTACTTCTATCTGAATTCCACAATTGCACACAAATTTCACAGCGATACCATTTATCGCGAGACTTTAGTCGTTTCGCGTTAAGTTGTGTCCGAGGATCCCACACTTTAATGATTCATTTACGTTGAGCACGTTATTAACAACTAATAAAATACAAATAGATGGCAGCAATAATAATTCTGTGCTCTCTGATTTTCAAGATCCAGTTTTGTTCCTTTTGGTGCACAGGATCCGCAGGAAGACAACTTTGTTACCTCTAAAACGATACATATCATTGTTGGCGGTGCACATGGATTCACAAGGTAAGACACGTTTTAAAATGGTCACCTGTAATTACATTATTTATGATAATTACGTTACACAGAGTAGAGCCTGAAGGTGGCATTTTCTGTTATTCGTAATTTAACTCTGTTGGTCATCATTATTTGTTCAGTTAAAATGGGCCTCCTCATTTTTTCTCTGCAACAGTTGTGCCGTACCTTACATGTTTAAGTACACTGTATATTTAAATTATAAGTAATTATAGTGAGAGTGAAAGTCTGGCATATTTTTTGGTAGTATAGATTAAGAAAAAACTAACAAAATGGAAGATCAAAGTCCATGGAGTGCCTGGTAAAGCTTTTAGTACATTTCTGAAGAAGATTGCAGCAAGTTTTCAAAAGCATCTGGAAAATCATTTAGATTAAGACTTTTTTTATTTGAAAACACACGTCTGATATGCATTGTATATATATATGCAATAATTATTTTTTTGTTTTTGTTTGCTATTTCTTTCAGAGTGATTTTCAGGATTTTTTGGAAAGTAAACAATGCTGTTTAGATAAGACAAACATTTAGCTTTCCAAACCTAATATAAAGATAAATTACAGGAAATATTGCAGCTCTTATCTTCACTGATAAAACTGGATTAACAGACAAATGAACTTCAGCAGGGCTCCAAGTTTTTACAGACCAAATCAATGGGGTTTTTTCACATTCATCAGTTAAATCTCCTAAAACTTTGCATTGAAGAACTTAACCAGACTTGACCAGAGTTTTCCCATTCGGTTTGTGATGACAACCTTCAATCTGAACTTCTCTGCAGCAACCCCGGGGCCAGTCATCTGTGAGGTGTGTGGAACGTACTTTGAGACACGACGAGGGCTCTCCAGCCACGCCCGCCTCCATCTGCGCCAGCTCGGTGTCACATTGTCGGAAAGCAGCGGAGCTCCCATTGAGCTGCTCTACCAGCTCATCCAAGATAAAGATGGCTCCCCATCAGATCTCAAACCAGAGTCTTCTGTACTTGAGTCAACACCTCTCAAGAAATCATCCCAGCAGGAGTCCAGCACGCCTTCAATGCAAGAGGACATTAATACCTCCTACAAGACAGAAGTTAAAGACTTGACAAGCCCACAAAAGATGGATCATCAGGGGTCACCAGCTAAACTCAAAGAGCCAACAACGTCTCTCCTTCCCTCATCTCCCTCTGCTCGTAGGCACGCTGAAGGCTGCAGCTCATCTTTCTCTGAACATCAGACAGTTACCAAACCACTGTGGGCACCACTGGAAACGGATGCCCCCATCTCTTTAGGTATGGCTGAAATTAGATTTTTTTTCTTACTGTAATTTTGAACCTATAGAAGAGTATTAGGGTCACTGAAAAAAAAATAGAATTCTGAGATTAAAGTCAGAATTCTGACCTTTTTCTTCAAATTCTATTTTTTATTTCTTCACTGGCTTTAATACTCTTCCATATGAACCTGATTGGAGAAGCTGTGTAAAAAGATTTCATGTATATGGAGTATATTGCTGTTGTTGTTTATCAGTTTAATTCATTCTTACAGCTTCAGACACCAAAGATGAAATTCATGTTTGCCAGCTTTGTGGCTCCTGGTATGAGACACGAAAAGGCCTGTCTGCTCATGCTCGTGCCCATCTCCGACAGATTGGAATCCCTGATAGCGAGATCAAGGGCAGCCCAATTGATTTTCTTTACCAGATGATGGAGGAGGAAGACCTTAAGCCCATCAGTGTCGAGCAACAGGAAGAGCACGCATTGCAAAGTTCTCCTACATCATCCAACAAACGTCCCGTTGATCTAAACTCTCCACCTGAATCTTCCCCCAGCAAACGGCCTAAAACATCCGCTGATTGTACCTGTGTTCTGTGCGGAGAGGTATTTGAAAACCGAAAAGGTCTGGCCAGCCATGCACGCTCTCACCTGCGTCACTTTGGGGTGAGTGAGTTGGTGGGAAAAAGTTCTGCAATTGATGCCATCCAGGAGCTGGTCAGCAGTGGTATGATAGAGCCTGTACATGCCCAGACAAAAAGCAGCACAACCAGCTCATCTGCAGAGCCATCTCCAGCACCACCTTCTACTGCTGTCCCTGCTCTGTCTCCAGGTCCTAGCCAATCCTGCACCTCCCTCCTCTCTAGATCTCTCTCTTCAAGCCCTTTAAAGAAGCCTCTGTCTCCTCAAGCTCTTGTAAACAGGGCACCAAAGGCTAAGAAAGGCTTTCGTCTAGCAGTGGACCCCCTCTACAGAAAACCCAAGCCTGAGCCTATAGAGACAGATGTGTCTGATCAACCAAAACCACCCAGTACTGACGGTAATTCTCAGCAAAAGTCACCCACAGCTGCTGTTTCTGCAAAGCCTTCTGATTCAGGTAAAGAACAACTAATCTAAATGTGATTTATTTTTTTCTTGCAAGCAATATTTTATTTTGAATATATCATAAGTTCACCATGTTCCACAGAGCTACAGTCTCCACCCACAGTCCTTTGTGACTTCTGCGGCCAGCTGTTTGAAACCCGCAAAGCCCTATCATGCCATGTGCGTGCCCATCTGAGGCAGCTTGGCCTTACTTGGTCAATCAGAACATCTCCAATTGATCTCCTCAAAGAGGTCATGTTGCATGGTGATGACAGGATAGAGTTAATACGCAGCAGTTCTTCGGCATCAGGCAAAGGGACATCAACACCTCAAAGCTCCAAAAGACCCCGGGACAGTCTCCCATCAGGGGAAGGAGCTTCCAACTCCTGCACATCGCCTGTTGATTATTCGATGAAAGAAAAATCTTCATCTGTGAAGAGCGGGGCCTCACATGCTGGTAAGTTATGTTAGCTCTTTTATGAAGTACATGTAAAACAACATACAGAGTCAATATTGGAGCAACAAAATATAGCTTCAAAACTTTTGTCTGCCTGTTTTAGAATATTGTTGCTTCCTTTTAAACATCGATTTATTTTTTTTATTATTATTTCCGTCTTATGCAGGAAAAAACTGATTGCAATATGCAACCCCAATCCTAAAAAAAACTTGGGATGACGTGTATAATGTAAATAAAAACAATATATAATGATTTGCAAATCCCATGAACCCATATTTTATTCCCAATAAAACATAAACGACATATTTTTTGTTGTCACTGAGATATTTTACCATTTCATGGAAAAAATGAGCTCATTTTGAATTTAACACATGTCCAAAAAGTTGGAACATGGTGATGTTGCGTACCATCTGCACTTTTATCAATTCAGGTAAATTCAGCTTTATTTGTGCAGCATCAGTTTGCAGCAAAGCCATCTCAAATCACTTTACAGACATAATCAATTCAAGCCAATTCATTGTGATCCAATTAAAACAAAACCACATTAGTATTATTAAAAGCTGTCTTTATACAAGTCAACTCATAACAAAAAAATAGCCTATCTATAAGGAAACCAATGGATTGCGTCAAATCTTGTTTGTGATTCAGTCTCCCATCCTGAGCTGCACGCTGCAGTGTTTGACAGTGGAAAGGAAGGAAAAACCTCCAGCAGAACCCAATTTAAGGAGGGTGGTGAAAGAGGGATAAACAGGCGTCACAACTTTTAACAAGGGAGACCTGCTGAGAGAGAAGAAGAGAAAATACAAGTTTACAACACCAACAAAATGTCATATGTTTATACAAGGAAAAATAAAAAGAGAGATGAAATGGGAGGGAAGTTTTCAGTACATCATTGGACGTCCCTCATCAGTCTATGGCAGCATAAGTAACCCCTCATTTCCACCGGGTGCATGTCAGAAGCATCCCAGAAGCGGCTCTCCGCTAAACTTGTGCGTTGAGTCTATATTTGATCGAGCACGCATCCACGACGCTTCAAACTCAGCAGTTCAGATAGGGGCAGACAGGAAATCAGACACGGGAGCAGTGTAAAAACTTCCGGTATTTTTCAAAATAAAAGCCCTCGTGCAGATTGGTGCTGCTGAACCATGTAAACCTTACATGTTTAACCGGTCAGGGTGTTACAGTGTTTTTTTGTTTTGTTTTTTTCCTTTTTTTTTTTTTTTAACCTGTCTTGTCCAGCATCGTTGCAAACAGAATGATTGTCTGGCTGCTGTCTGGTGCTGGGCAATTTTACTCTATCAAGCAGGGATTTATACTACATGTATAAAGTCCCTCTTGATGACATGAAAAACTTTATTAAATCAGACTCTTAATGCTGGACTCGACCGGAGGGGACAGAGAGAGAGAGAGATAGAAAAGAAAGTAGAGAGAAGAGGGAGGGGAGAGAGAGGGACAGAAAGGGTGTGGGGAGTGCGGGTGGGGACTTAAAACATTATACAGAAAACCATGTAATCCATACTACTTGCAACATATATAGCTAAGATCATCCTGACCAGTAGGTCATTACACAACTAGTTGATAATAGTAACAATAATAATAATCACAATAATAGTAATAATAATAATAGTAGTAGTAATAATAATAAGAGTAAGAGTAATAATAATAATAATAAGAACAGAAGTAATAAAAAAAAAGAAAAAAAATATGATAATAGATATAAGTGAAACTGCTGTATTCAAGAACACGCGCAGAGAAACCTGTGTGGATATGCTGGAGAACTCGGCCACACGGCGACGCAAAGACTGTGTGGAGACGTTCAGGGAGGAGTGACCATGCAGAGTGATCATGCAGATGCCACCTCACTTGAACAGAGGCCAGAGTCAGGCCAGCGGTCCCGAGACCCAGGCCACCAGCCCCCCCGTAGGCTACAGATCCCGACCGGTCCACAGAGACGACCACTCGCCCGCCCAGGAAGGCAGCAGCAGGAGACCCCAGCAGGAGCCGCCCCGCGGACACGGGGCACCGGCCCCGGCAGGCCGAGGCCAGCAGTCCCCGACCCCCCCGGGCACCGGCCGCCCGGGACAGACGGGGCAGAGGGCCCGGGCCCAGGAGCGCAGGGACACCCCCCACCCCCACAGGCCAAGGGCCAGCACGCCACCCGGGGGGACCCGGCCCGCCCAGACGGCCACCGCCAGAGGCCAGCCCCACACCCCAGCGCCCAGCCGCACACCCCGAGAACCAGTCCTGCCCCCCCCCCAGACCAACACACACAAACACACACACTCTCCTTCCACTCCTCCATTCATCCTCCCACACATACACCATCCAACCCTCACATACTCTGTCCTCCCACACACACACACCATCCTTCCACCATCCATCCTTCCACACACACACCATCCTTCCACCATCCATCCTCCCACACACTCACCATCCTTCCACCATACACTCTCCCACACCTACCCCATCCTCCCACACACACATCATCCCTCCACCACTCATCCTCCCACACATACACCATCCTCCACCTTCACACCTCCCACACACACACACACACACCATCCTTCCACTACCCATCCTCCCACACATACATCATTCTCCTACACATACACCGTCCTCCCTCTCCTACACCAAACATCCACCTTCACGTACCCCATCCTCCCACACACACACACACCACCCCTCCATCACCCACTCTCCCAAACATACACCACTCCCCCACACACACACCATCCTCCCTCCCATACACCATCCATCCTCCTGCACACACACCATTCTTTCACCATCCATCCTCCCACACACTCCCCATCCCTGCACCATACATTCTCCCACACATACCCCATCCTCCCCCACATACATCATCCCTCCACCATTCATCCTCCCACACCCACACCACCCCCCCTCCCACACACCACACATCCACCTCCACACACCCCACCCTCCCACACACACACACCATCCCTCCACCACCCATCCCCCCACACACACACCACTCTCCCACCCATACCCCCCCCCCCCCCCCCCCCCCCCCCCCACATACACACACACACACAAACACCATCCCCCCACCACCATCCTCCCGCCACCCCACGCCGCGGGGGGACAGCCCCAGCCAGGAGGCGAGGAGACACGAGCCAGGCCCCCACCCCCCCCACCCCGCCCCAGTCCCCCACTCCCCACCCCCAAAACAGCACCTTCCCCCCAGGGCCAGCAGCCAAACCCCCCGGGACAGCCCGCCCACGCCCCGGGCCAACGCGACAGGCCACCCGGCCCGCCCCGCCCCCGGCCATCCATGGAGACAGGGGCGCTTGAAGACCCCATCCCCCCTCCCTCCCCCACTAGTGAGGGAATATATTATGTGCTGTTTGCAATTAAAAAAAAAGAGGGTTAAAATTTTGTTTTTTTCCAATATGGACGACGAGATGTTTATCCTGGAAGTGGAGAATCACAATATTTCGTGATCTCGCGGATTCTGCTCGGCAGACTGCACTCGTGGGTGCTTCACACCTGACACGCTTCTGGTGTGGATTGACGCATCACAGGGTTTCGGAACAAAACCGTGGTGCAGCCGTAACATGGCACACGTGTACCCAGTGGAAATGGGGGTAAGGGAAGGCTAGACCACCCCTGATAATAAGCTTTATCAAAAGGGAAGGTTTTAAGCCTTATCTTAAAGGTAGAGAGGGTGTCTGCCTCCCAAAGCCAAACTGGGAACTAGCTCCATAAGAGAGGGGCCTGATAGCTGGAGGCTGCCATCTACATTCCACTCTTAGGACCAACCTGTAGTTTGAGAGTGAATGCCTTCTCAGAGAAAGATGGTGTCTGGACCTCAATCTACTTTTTTTGATGGATTCTTCACAGATGTGAACGGCATAGGCACTAACGCGGTCCCATGCCATCGGAGATGCAGGCTTTTGAAATGTCCAGTGATAACAATCTGGCTGCTACCTCTCCTTTTTTAGTCTGCTGGACATGGCGTCCATGGTTTCCAGTAGTGGTGGGCCATATGAACCAAATTTCATGTCTCAATATTTTTTTACCTGAATCACGATATATATTTCAAAATGATTTTTTTCTCAAGTAATAAGAGAGAGTTCTAATTTATAGCCTTGAGTGCTAAATGCACTTTTATTAAGGATCAGCAGCACATGTGCATTAAACCAGTTGACTAAAATTAAAGAAGCTATATATTAAATTAAATGCTCTTAAAACAAAATGAATGGAAAATACTTTAGTTACCATAACTCCATAGATGGAGTAAATAAATCTTTTAAGTCTTTGTAATTTTATGTTTAGGAACGTTTTTCTAAAATTGTTCCACAATTTTTAGACACAATTAGTCAAAATTGGTGAATCTCTGTCCCATCTTACAATCTGTAATGGCCCATGGGTTTATCCTGTGTGTAAATGTGAGCCTGAGTATTAATCTGTTTTCTGCATTAAGGTGTGCCAGTTGGGCGGTTCCTTTTTATCTGTGCACCTGTTCCTGGTGCATCCGACTATAGAAGCCGTTGTCTAAGGTTCTCGCTCTCTCTCCCCTCCTGTAGCAGGCTGGTTTGTTTACTACACTGACTTGGGATCACTTTACACCACTGACCGTCCACTTTTACACGCTGCACACATTTTTCTAGTAATAGAGCTATTTTTATTTTAAAAAATGTATACATATTTTGGCGTTATTTTGTGCAACCTTTCCTCATTTTGTCAAGGCCTACCATGTTGGCTGTGACACATCTGAGAGGCTCTGCCTCTCTGAAATGCTCCTTTTATACTCAGTCATGTTTCTGACAGTTAACCTAATTAGCTGTCAAATGCTTCTCTAGTTGTTTTTAATTTGCGCCAATTTCTTTTTCAGACTTTTACTACCCTTGTTCAACTTTTTAGAGATGTGCTGCTGTCATTAATTTAAAAATGGGCTGATATTTTACATGAAATTGTAAAACTGATGTTGTTTATGTTTTATCTATAAAATATTGGTTGAAGAGATTAGTAAATAATTTAATTCTGTTTTTATTTGACATTATTGGATTACAAGTTGGCGTTTATCTGATAATAATTGCTGTTAGCAATATTCTGTTCCTACAACACAAATACATTTAGTGTAATATTGGTGACAAATTCATCGCTGCTAAAGCCAATAGGACTGCTCCCATGGATCAGTTGTAGCTTTCAAACGCCACAATGTGTCATTCATTTGAAAGTGATGTTGAATATCAATGGGATTTGGAGTCTGTAATATTCTGAATAGCTATTAAAATCTCCAAACTCAAATGTAGTGTGATAATTGGGATTCTAATATGAATGCACAATAATAGAGAGCAGCCAGGGACACTAAATGGCAAAGGACTAGAAAAAGAGTTTATAAATCCAGTCCTGCACACATCTGTGTTGCAAAAGAAGTGTAAAGTAATCCTACTATTTAGATCAGAAATACAAAAAATGTATATGTCCTTAATTACCTTTTCTTTATGAAAGTACAACTAATAAAAGGAAACCAACATCTGAACATTATTATATAAATGCATTGGCTGACATGGCTGATATTTTCCTGCTTGTGTCAGACACTTCCTGTGAGCTTTGCGGATTTGACTTTGAAAACCGGAAGGCCCTGGCCAGTCATGCGCGAGCCCACCTCCGGCAGCTGGGCCTCTTTGAATGGAAGGCGGAGGGAGCAACTTCACCGATCGAACTCCTGAGCGAGTTGATCCGGAAAGACCCAGCCATGGTGTCAGAAATAACCAGACGCTATCGTTTTGGAGACCTTTACATCAAGAAGGTGGGCCCTTCTCTGAAATGTGCTTTATGCAGTACTGCTCCAGAGATTCAGAATCAGTTCATGAAGTATATTTTTAATGATGTGTATATCTTTTTCCAGTCACAGAAAAATGTTGCTTCGCCTTTGATGTACACAGACTCTGTAGTTGTGCCAAGCAGCAGCCTGAAGTCAACCCTGCAGCAGCATGAACACAGAGCGAGCAGGAAGGACCACAGCAGCATCCATGCACGCTCACAAAGGGGTAGGAGACAGCTGGAATTGGAAGATAGTAAAATAAATTTGACTGTTATTTGATATTTTTCTGTTTCCCTGTAACACTCCTCTTGGTATTTTCAGGGGTCTATGCACCAAAACACGGAGTGTCTTCAGTGGAGGAAAACCAGGGTGCTAATTCCCAGCAGCCACCACGGTCTGGCATCATTCCCGCTCTGTTGCCAAAACCTCCACTAACTCCACTGGTTAAACTGGTGGGCAAAATCTACTCACTCAAGTGCAGGTGAGTGAAGGAATAGCGTCTTTGTATTTGATAGCTGCAGAATGAAAACTGATTATTTTAGTTTAAGGGCTGATACTGACACAAGCAAGTGGCAATAAATACTTGCTGGGTCTCCTCCAACATCTGCATATACAAACCTTGAAACTAATTAGATCACTCTATAATCAAACCTAAAAAATTTTGAACATGAAACCAGAGAAACCAAAGAAATATTTGTGTCCAGTTAACACTCACAAAGCTCACTTTAAACAAATGATGGGATTCAGTTCAGGTTTATCTTTTCTTCTGTTCAGGTTCTGTGAAGAAGTCTTTCATGGACCTCTGTCTGTTCAAGAGCAGTGGATCACACACCTGCAGAAACACATCCTGTCCCTCGGCTACAAAGGCAAAGCAGCTCCACCCGCTGCACCTGTGACGTCTCCGGCACTCATCCATCCTGTTGCTGTTTAGTCCACTAAATTCTCTCTAAGCAGGTTTTTAAATGTCAAGGTTCAAGAAGAAATCATGTCTTTATGAGATAAAAAACAAAAAACATGTTCCCAGCTTGTCCTTGGGAGGGCAAACATGAGCCATAAAATGGAAGAAGCACAGTGTAATCCACTCAGGTAAAATCCACAAAATAGTTTTTTTTTGCTTGTTTTTTTCCTTTCTTTATCCTGAGCAGATATTAATGTGCTTGAGTGAGATTTAGAGTTCATCATTCACAGGTGCTGTTTCATAATGACAGAAGGATTTTATTATATCCATTTTTCCACCTGGCAACACGGTTGACGGTTAAATAATACATTACCTGAAATATGTTTCCTGCTTTTCTTTTAAAATCTTTTACTGTGTGCATATACATATTTTTGTCATCAGATGTAAATATTTCTCTTCAGCACAATGCTTGCATCTTCATCTTTTAACACTTGTATCATGTAATTTCCCAAAAAGTCTTTCTGTCCTGAACATGTTGAAAATGTATTGTTTCAGTGAATCACACATTAGTTTTTTTCTAGGTGTTTTGAATCCCCTTTTAACACATTTATTGTATTATGAACATGAAATTATGTTGTTTATTAAATGTTTTTTTGTGTAGGCTATGTGACATGTTTTTTTTCCAGATGGCAGAAAAATAAACTAACAACATGTCAACTGACTTTTATCTTTTTATTTATTTATTTTCCACTCAGTAATTTCTATCTATTTTCTGCCACTTATTCAGAACAATTTAATTTGCCTTCAGGTGAAAGTGAATCTCTACATCCATTCACCTGCAGTTTGCCAGTTAACAGATTCAAAGCATTTGTTATTAAATTAAATTGGAGATAAAACATTTTTCATTGTCCATGCATAAACTATTAGTTTATTTTAAATACTATAAAATCTATTCATCATTCACATTTTAATCTAGCACATACATTTTCATGTTTATGTTCTTTTTGCTATGTGGTTTCTATAAGGATGTTTTTTTTATTCTTTGTAACTAATAACATTTTATCTCATTTCTGAGACACTGTAGACCCTGCAGTGCAACATTGGAGATCCAGGGATTGAACAAAAGATGTACATATTTGGGATGTACATTTTACACAAATGCACACTCTGACGTAATTTTTTATTGTCCAGCTTTGAGATCCTTCCAACCTGTGTTGTGTGTGCACGTTCACAGTGACACCTTGCTGATGAGTATACTGCATGACTTAAAAGCAAAAGTCTTCTGATCTCTTCATGTCAACTCTTTCTGTGGTTTGCAGTCTTTAGAAATGATGAATTAATCTTACTTCAGCAGCAGGTCATCCATCCTTTATTGATGAGGTGTGGATGGCTAAGTTAGATTTAAACTTTTAAATCTAATAAAATAGTTCTTCCATCCCTTCCATTCCCCAAAAGTTTAAATTAAATTACAAACTGTGCAGACCACAGATAGTTGGAAGACAGAAGGATCCATTTAAGGTTTCCATGAACCATAGCGTAATTTTTGCTTTGTTCTCTTTCCAACCCTGTCAATGCTCGGATTCCTTCTTTCTCCTTCCTCCGTTAGATTCCTTCACAATCGTCCCTGTAGTCTCACTCTGTAATATACTGCTGCAGGCAGTCTGCCCTCAGCTACTGATGGATTAATCTGATGTGTGTTCTTCTAGTGGCATACCAACCCAGGGCTGTTCACAGAGTGTGTAGGTTATCCTTTCGGACAAGATCAAACCAGACCATCACTCATAACCATCAACACCAGAGTATTTAAACACAGGTGCAAGGGGCACAGAGCAGCAATTTCAAAGAAGCTTAGTGAAGTGAAATCCCAAAGTAAAAGCACATCTGTCTTTCAAGGCTGCAGATTTTTGAGGTAAAATAATTTTAGTTTTATTACTCTGTTCATGGGTTTTATAACCAGTGTGGTTTGTGAATGGTTTCCTTTCACAAGAAAGCTGTGCAGTCCATCAGTTCTTGTCTAGTACAACATTTATGAGACTTCTCTTCAAATGACAGATGATTGTAGGAAACTGTTAGTGGGAGTTTAAAAAAAAATACATTTTTTTCTTCCTTTTGGTGATTTTCTGTTGACTTTTCTGTAGATTTTCTGTTTAAATGCAGCCTTTAAGAGATGATTAAACAGTTGGGTAATCACTCTGGAGACATTTATTCAAGCAGTGATTAAGTACAAATTAGAGGCACTTCTACTTTGATTCTTCTCAAGCTACTTTCTACTTGTACTCCATCTCAGATGGAAATAATGTACTTTTTATCTCACTTATGCATCAGCTTTCCTCACTTAGATCAGAGGAGTCTGGGCATAGCATGAAGTGGAAATGTTCAAGGGCATCAGTCCTCCTGAAAGCATTTTGATCCATAAAAGTCATGATGTGTGTGTGTGTCAGTTTATTTGTTTATGTTATCAAAATTTTATGGGTATGGGCGGATCACAAATGAGAATAGTATTTCTCTTTTTCTTTTAACTATGTTAGATAACTGTTATGTTTAGGATAACAGTGGGCTATTCCAAAGTATCAGGCATCAGAGTTAACTTTTTTTAACTAGATTTAGGAGTGGACATGTTTATGTTTAGGAACATGGATTAAACCAGGGACTGCAGAATTTTTGTTTTTGCAAAACATGATTCCGTGCAATAGCATGCAAGTTATATTAAGTATGTTAAGGCAAGTTTATTTATATAGCACATTTCATGTAAAAAGCAATTCAAAGTGCTTTACATAAAACATTAAAAACATTACAGCAGGGTGTTCAGAGCACATTCAGCTGAAAATAAACCACTTTCAAATATCAATACTATAAGTTGTGCGGGTCACTGTTCTAGTTGTTATTATGTATTAACAGGTAGGGCCCAGATTTAACTGGGAGATAACTACGGGTAACAGGTAATTTTGAAATTATTATTGTGCCTGGATGCGGGTTGGAAAATTTTGACTCAAGCAAGATTCTTCTGGCAGCTGGAGATTTAATTAATTCAGCGTTCCAACTAAGTGACTGAGCTATTCCAGTTTAGCATAATTTATTTGCTCCTCTAGTTCAGGGTTAATATGTCTTTATTTAATGGCACTTCAGTTTCTTGTTAAGTATGAAATCACAAGGTAAATGTTTTTTTTTTATGTACATAAACACACAGACACAACCTGCAATAATCACAGCCCCATTGGGTATTTGTACATTTACCAGATAATTCATGCTACTTGCACCAGCTACAAATCTGCTGATAACTTTTACAGTGATAAGAGTTGTCTAAGAAAATGTGCCTCTTAATACACCGCTCACAAAGAACTGCATGCTCTTGTTTGTCAATCTCTTTAAAGAGAACTAAAACAAGCAAACAACTGAGGAGATGACTCATTTTTTTTTCTAAAAGTGAATTCTTCAAACATCTCCTGTTTGATTTATAGGAGGTTTTAGGGGCTTGGCAAGATGAGGAGTTTTTTCATGGAACTTGTGGCTTTGTAATCATCCCTCAGAAAGGATATTCGCCAAGCCTATGCAATTGTGGCAATGCATCTGCACTTTCCATTTTTCTGTTTTTTTGGTTTGTTTCTAGTTTTGTGGTTTGATATTTCAGTTTGCCAATAGCTGGTACTGGTCCTGTACATGTTTTGCAAGACTGCACCATATGTGAATGACAGTTACATCGCAGAGGAAATGGTTTTCAGCACACATCAGTGTTTGTGATTTTAGCTGCATCAGAAATGCAGAACCGGCTCTGTGATTTTCAGGCGTGGAGGTTATGTTTTCAGTCAACAGAGTGCATGTTGCAGCTCAGGTTGCCAGCTTTGCAGTGTTCACTCAGACTCCATTGACACTGGACACCAGACAAACTCAGAGCCTTTCCTGGAGGACAAAGCTGATGCTGGTGTAACTCTGTTACAGGGGTCACATGACCTCAGATAACTCCTGTGTTGAGGTCACAGAAGACTGTCTCAATAATGAGAATCTGAGACTTATTTCCTACAAGCAACTAACTTCTATTGTGATTTATAGTGAAGAACCTGCATAACTTGCTGCCAAAATGCTTTTTAAAATTCAACTCATGTTTGTTATCACCAGATTAAAATAGGAAAAAAAGACGTTAATAAGCGAAAGTTATGAAACAGAAGACACTAATTTACCAAAGGATGTATGACATCAAGGATGGATCTTTCCCACTAACCATCACTACATAAATGATACCTGAAATAAAACCTGTCCCTTGTCATCCAGTCTGGTGGATTTAAAGATATATATATATATATATATATATATATATATATATATATATATTCTTTTTTTCTGACTTTTAATTGTCTAAAGACTGGTGATTATTTCACCATTTCAGTGGATGATTGAACACTAAGAAAAGAATGACATAACCATTAAACTCAGATATTCAGATTAGACTGCTCTCACACTGTACTGTTTCCACAACAAAAATATTTTAGACCCCCGTTTGTCTGGGTGGATACAAACTTCAGCTTCCATCTGGTCTGCATGTGTATGGATGTGTTTGCATGTAACATGGGTTTGATTTACCATTCAGTGCAGAGCACAAGTAGAAAAGATGTCTCTAATGTGGCACTTGTATTTTGAGCTGTAATTCAGATCTTGTCACTACAAATGCTTTCTGGTACTTGCCAGGCCAACATTGTAAATAAGAATTTGTTCCTAATGTCTTGCCTGTTAAAATAAAGGTTAAACTAAACATCATTCTTTAGTGAAAATGAAAACTGTTCCCATATCTTATTATTTTTTTTTTTTTAACCCTGTCCTGTCCAGCATCCTAACATACAGAACGGTGGTCTGTGTGCCATATTTTGCTTGACAGATTTGCTCTACCAAGGGAGACATGTTATATACATGGCTGCCCTTGATATTTTTATTATTTTTATTGTAATCTTAGTTTCTTTAGTCTTTATATGTCAGTGCCGAACCTGACAGGGAGATAGAGGAAGAGAGAAAAAAAAAAAAAAAAAAAAAGGGAGAAAAGGACAGGATTAAAATGTGGAAATAACAGTTGTCTATGCTGCCCAGAACATATCACAAAAAAAAACAAAACAATATAAACTACCACAGTACTACATGATACCAAAAGAAAAATAGGATGATGATGATATAAAAAATTACAATAGTCATCAAACGTACCTGCAGACAAACGTACCAACACACAAACATCAGCTACATCTAGTGAGAAGCGGATGGAGAGACGAGCACGTTTGTGAGCATGCACGTGTTAACATGCATGTGTGGCCATGCAACAAGGAGGAAATGTGTACCCGCAAGGGGGCCGCGATCACGCCGCACCCCGAAGCATCAGCGGGGGACGGGGGGAGCCCGAGGCCCCAAAGGCCAAGCAGGTCCACAGAGCACCAAGCCCGAGACAGCCAAAGCAGACAGAGCAGCGGCCCACCCGGACCAGAGCAGAGGGGCCCCCAGACCGGAACCCCCGGCTCGACAGGGCAGGGGCACCGGGCAGCCCAGGGTGATGGCGAGCAGGCCCAGCGGGCACCGGGCGCTGTGGTGCGGGCCGCATGGAGGGCAGGCGCCCCACAGGCCCAAGGGCCACCCATTCCCCCCAGCAGAGCCCCACCCAGGAACCCGACGGGGCCCGACCGCCCCAGGCAAAACCACCGTGGGCCACGCCAACCCAACACCAAGGCTAGGCACCCCAGGGACAAGAACATGTCCGCAGCCCCCCCCCCCCCCCCCCCCCCCAAAAAAAAAACCCTCTTTACCCCAACCCTTACCCATTCATCCCCCACCCCTCCCCACCCCCTCCCACCCCCACCAGGGGCAGCCCAGGGAGTCTAGGGCCTGGTGGGCCCCAGATCCGACCCTCTCCACATACACACACCCACACAACCACATACATTCTTCCTGAGGTCTCACCAGCCCCCCAGTGCGGCACCGAGGGCAGCCCCCAGGACAGACGACGCCCAGTAGCACCCTGCACAGGACTCCAGGTAGGCACCGAACCTCCACCTCCCGCAGCCCCGAGTGCATCCCGGGACACGAGGGCGTAGGAAGACCCCCGCCCCCCTGCCCCCCAGCCTGAGTTGTGTGTGCATGAGTATGGGCTGTTTATAATGCAATTAAAAACTGGAAAGAGCCATGAGATGGTGGTGGGTCCCACTGCTGCCAGGCAGCAGGACCCCCTCAGGACTCCCTCAGTGTGTGTGAGTGTGTGTTATGTGTGTAGTGCAGTACTGTTAAATGTGGTAGTGTCTAACATGTAAATAAAATCGGGGGGAGAGAGGTCACAAAGGGAGGGGATGGAGGAAGGGCCACCTCGGTGGCTCCTGTCCGCCCACCCACAGCCCATGTGCCCATCCCCCCGAGGCCCTAAATGTACATTGATGTCTAGGTTGTGATTAAAATCTAGTGGGGCGGGCAGTTGCAGGGGTCCACCGGGGGATCCCGCAATGGGGACCCCTCAGCCAAACCCACCGCCTCCACCCGCCCCACAGTGCCCTATATGTAGAGTGTATGATGTTGGGTGGCGGGGGAGGAGAGAGGCTCGGGGAGGGGCACAACTGGGAGAGAGATCCCCTTCCCAGCCTGGCCCGGGGAGGGGCACAACTGGGAGAGAGATCCCTGTCCCAGGCAGCCAACTCCTCAGCTGG
Organism: Melanotaenia boesemani; assembly: GCF_017639745.1. NCBI lineage: Eukaryota > Metazoa > Chordata > Actinopteri > Atheriniformes > Melanotaeniidae > Melanotaenia > Melanotaenia boesemani. The sequence continues at coordinate 32,032,167 of NC_055685.1, read as the reverse complement.
CCGCTGTAGGCGCCCCCGCTTCCCCAAGACCACCCGAGGGAAGAGGGGCAAAGGCCCGGCCCAGCCAAGAGCCCAACGAATCGGTGCCCCGGACGCCCACCCACCCCCGGCAGCCCACGCCACCACACCAGGGGACCAGAGAGCCCCAGGTTGCACACACGTATCCTGTTCGGGTCCAAGGCACAGCGCCCCCATCCACCCCGAAGGAGCCCCCGGCGGGAGGGGAAAGAGAGAGAAGGAGAGCAGACTCCACCCCCACGAGCCCTAATCTCCCCCCCTGCCCACCAGGACCCCCGCCACCCCCCTTCCCCCTACCCCTCCCTTAGACCCAACGGACACATTGTAATCCCAAGGGTACCTGCCCGGCATCGGATCAGCCCGACCCCGATGACATGCCCAGGGCGACCAAGCCCCCCCGAGGCCCAGGAAGGGCCCACCGAGCTGGAGGGAGGCAGCCCCCAGACCCCAGGGCACCCCCCCCCCCCCCCGCCCGGCCCCCACCACAGCAACCCGGCCGCCCAGCCCCAGGCCAGCCCACCGACCGCCCCGGACACCCGGTCGCCCCCCGGCCCTCCCCCAGTGAGCACCAGCCCCCAGGCCCCCAAGGCCCCGGATCCAGTAAGACACACCGTCCCCTACCTAATGGCCCCCCCGACCACCGACCCAGAGAAACGGCCAGGGCCGATGGACCACCAAGGCCCCCCAGCCAGCCCCACCCCCGACCCCCACAGAACGACTAGACCCCAGCACCCCTTCCCACTTCGTGATGTGACTAATCAGCTGGGTCCAGGCAGACTGAGAGTTAACTGATTGGTGTTTAATGGATGCCGATACAGTCTCTAGACTGATGTGATCCAACAGGAGATTTCTGTACTGGTTAATATTTAGATTGTTTTTAGACTTCCAGTTTTCTTTGCGATACATAAGGCCGTGAGGACCATATGTGCTTTGTTAGTGTCTATATTAATGTCACTTAGGTCACCCAGTAAACAAAGTTTTGGACATGCAGGAATGTTACATCTAACCCATGTTGATAAATCCTCACAAACCTTATTCCTAATGTCTTGCCTGTTAAAATAAAGGTTAAACTAAACATCATTCTTTCGTGAAAATGAAAACTGTTCCCATATCTTATTGTATACTGAAAGACCTTGAGGATTCCAGCTGCTCTGTCTGTCTTTTCTTTATTCTGTTCTATTCTATTCTATTCTACAGTCATTTATCAGACGCTTTTATCCAAAGCGACTTACATTTGAGAGTACGAAAAACACAAGCAAGAATTCAAACAAGATGGGACATCATAATTAAGTGGTAGTCAGAGTCCAGTTGGACCAAGGTGCTGTCATGTAGTGCTAGGGCAATGCTAATTTTTTATTTATTTATTTATTTATTTTTGTAGGTCATTTTGATTAAATACAAGATCACAATTTCATCAAACAATATCATCTTGGGCATAACTGCACACAGCTTATTCAGTACTTGGTTGAGCCAAAGAGCTGGACAAATCTTTCTAACTCACTCTGTTGAGAAGAAGATTAAGGATTAAGGAGGGAAGGTAGACAGGAGCCGTTTGGGTTATTGTTTTGTAAGCCAGAAGCAGAGCTTTGAATTTGATGCGTGCTGCAACTAGGCGCCAGTGGAGAGCGATTAGCAGTGGAGTGACATGAGCTCTTTTGGGCTGGTTGAAGACCAGACGTGCTGCTGCATTCTGGATCATTTAGAATGCAGCAGCACGTCTGGTCTTCAACCAGCCCAAAAGAAAAGAAGGTTCTGCCTTTGTCAGGTGGACGGGTTCACACCCTCTCTCTCTCTATTGCTGCAGTAACTTAGCATCAGGTCTTCTCCACCATCCAGGAGTTTGGTGTCTAGCTGCGGTTCCCTTCCTCCTTCGGGTAGGGGAGGCTTCACTCACTGACATGTAGGTTGGCTGGGCACTGTGAGTAGGATTTTGCTCCGGTGTACCTGATGCTTTGCTGTTTTGTCCGGGTCTATTTTATTAAGCACTGCATGCTTATTGGACACATCCTCCCCACTGGACTCCACTTCTTTTGTTAACAGGTTGTTTTATGTTGACATTCAGGGCCCCCGGCCTATGGTAACTGGAGAGAACTATTAGTGGCTCTTTTTATATATCATGATTTTAAGTTTGTAATAATAAACTTGGGTTTATTATCTATCTATCTGTTGTCTTGGTGCATGTGCAAACCTGTGGTTCCCTTTATATTTACTGTGGTGAAATTCCCCAGTTGGTGTTGTCTGTTTCACCCTCTCACTTGCCACGCCTCACCACAAATTGATAATAGAAGGATAAAATGATTTCTATCACGTAACTGAAACAATCCAAGAATCAGTGGGTTTCATTCAAAATGATCTGATGACGTAAAAAAACACAGTAGCACACAAAATTAACTAGAGAACAAAACTTTCATAGTGTACCATAATAATTCAGTGAAATTATGTTAAATATATATTTAAAAAAAATGTCCCTACATTTTCTGCCTTTTTGTTGTTGTTTTGGACAAAGCCAGATAAGTCCTGCAGACAGACCGTCCTCAGTGACTTGGACACCTATTGACTCAGAATTTCGATGGAATATGTAGGCTTACTATGAATATCCATGCTCTGTTTTTCTTAAGAAATTATACAAAGCATTTATGAGAGCAGCCTGCCTATAGTTACAGAATGACATCATCACACATTAAACCCAAACCACATGTTTGGAACAGCCTGACTCCATTATTTCAACAGAAATAATATGGAGCAAAAACTTATTCCAGCTCAACTGATTCTGTGCTGTTTCTCATTAGAAGAAATGCCCTTTCATATTAAAGAAAATAAAAGAAATCATTCAAATTCAAAAACTGTTTAATTAAAAAATACTGTTTTTGAATTAAAACAGCTGCCTCAGCTACCCACTATATTGAGTGTAGAAATGTTTGTGTCACTGGAAGCCAGTGAAGAGCTCTTGGGCTGGTTGAAGACCAGACATGCTACTGCGTTCTGGATCATCTGCAGAGGTTTAATTGAGCATGCAGGCAGGCCAGCCAGTAAGGAATTGCAGTAGTCAATGCGTGAAATGACCAGAGCCTGGACCAGAAGCTGTGCAGTGTGTTCAGTCAGGTAGGGTCTGATCCTCCTCCAATCGGCTTTACTCTCTGGAGTCCCATATACATTGCATAGGACCCTACAGAGTAAAGACCAGACAAAATATGGAGAGTTCAGTTAGTGTTGGAGCTACAAAAAAACATGGCAAAAGTCACATGTTACTAAATTTTTAAAAAATTTTTTATATATATATATATATTTAACGAAGGTCCAGGGGAAAAAGGGAGTAACATAACTCCAGAAGATGCCAATGAGGAGACAGTCTTAAGTTTAGGATTAATTTAATGTTTGCGTGTCATTCAAAACAAAACACCCCTACCTAAAAATGAAAAGAACAACTTACCTCACCACATAAACAAAAAAATACAAACCTACTTCTAAACTACCCTAACTTCAATGTAAACAAGAAAAAAAGACCCACAAAGAATACAAAATGGCTACTCTCCCCTACAAGACCAATCTGGAAAACTAACGTTTAACCCCCCCCCCCACAAACAAACAAACAAACAAACAAACCTAGGCTTACACAATAGACACAAGATGCAATGGCAATTTGCTGAAAAGGCCCAAAAATGCAGATCATCAGTCCTTTTATAAGCCACTCCCAGGCATTGCTTGGCTGAAGGAGGAGCACTTAGAAAGTCAGCACAAAATTAATCACAGGAATCAACCACATTCCTGTAACAGCCTGCATTTCACTATTTTTTCAATTAACCTTGTGACCAAGGATGCATTGCCAGTGGAAGATTTTATTGTGTAGTTTTAATACCATCTTTAATATCATCCTGTTTGAATTCTTGCTTGTGTTGTTCTTACTCTCAGATGTAAGTCGCTTTAGATAAAAGCGTCTGCTAAATGACTGTAGAATAGAATAGCGTAGAATCTATATGTATGTTTTTGCAGTCTTTTTGCTGCAGCCATTGTTATTCTTGTTGTTATTCATGTGTACCCCATTTTGTCTTCTAATAGGTGGTTTTAACTTGGCAGAAACAGAAAGGTGGGAAAGATTTGTGTGCCATCCAAATGAGGGAAATGCTCTCAGCCTGCCCACCCCTGTACAAAAATTTGTGTGGATCTTTCACACCAGACATGACCCCCATGTTCTGTCAGGTATTCAATACATGGAGCACCATAGAGACTGAAACAGTGTACAGAAACATTTATACATATACATTTATGTAAGTATGGATTAGAAGTTCCAATATAAAACTGGGAAATACTTCCAAAGATGGTGGGAAATGACAGATCCTGAGGGACTTCCCTATCCAAACTGATAAACTGGTGAGTGATCATAAACAGTTTCAAGAAGAAGAATTTACAAAAAAAAAAAAAAAAAAAAATGTTGGGGCAGCATTAGTAGTAACATTCCAGAGAAAACAAGTGGAAGTGTTTTACTCACTATATCCAGTAAACTTAAGAATGAATCACATGTTTGATGTGTTAGATGATCCATTGTTTTTCCATTTTTTACACATGTTTTTTATTTCTTGGAGCCTTTATCTTTCCAAGTGTTAAGTTCCAGTTTATTCCAGCATCACAGATTAGTAAAAATGTGTTGGATAACAATCAAATCAGAGCACTGAGAAACTGTTCAGTAATTCAGTGTTATTTTCATCTGTAATTGGGTAAATGACTGAAAATAAATGGCAGTTAAAGATGTTCCAGTACAACTTACACAAATGGTAGTGTGTTTTTTTTTTTCAGTGGTAAAGACTTTGGGTTACTGACCAGAGAGGTTTGGGTTCAGCTGCCATGGAACAAGACTTTCAACCTTTGCTGATCCAAGGACCCTGTTCTGTGGCATATCCTGGTTTCTGGCCCCACTACTGATGCAGGAAAAGGACTTTACTTATACTGAGTGTTACAAAAAACCTTCATGCTGATCAACCAGGATGTTAAAAGTGGACATTACACATCAACCAGGACTAAGAACTTATTCTACCAATGTATGAAAATAAGGACTGTAATCATCTCCATACCAATAATAACACTACTTTTACCAATAATGCGAGTTTTCTAAAAGTATTTGCATGTATCTGTTATGGCCTCTATTACAACTCCTACAGGGTCCAAAAAATGGGAGTACTTTTTTTTTACTACACTTTAGTAGAAACATTACAAAACCAAGTACATTAAAACATGTTTGTTAAATGGTGACATTAAATTAATGTAATATTTGATATTCGTGGATTTTTAAGGGGTTAATGAAGTGTGTACTAACTGGAAAACAACAGTGCTTCAGACCTTGGTTTTTTTTCTTACTTACTGAGTTACCGGTCAGTGTTAACGTTTACTGAAGTATCCTGTAATGTGCAAACAGTAATTTCAGAGGTTAAAGTGATTACTATGTTGTGCTGTGGGAAATTCTTGTTGGCTAGGTAGGCTGTCCCATTTCACGAACGTTTAGCAGACTTCGAAGTGTGAAGACTATGGAGGACACTCTGTAGCTTACATAGTCTGCACACTGACTTCAGATACAGTACAGCAAAAATGGGCAAATTTCAGACATAAAAACTCTCGAATGGTGATTAATTTAATTCATTAGTTTTGAAATTATTTGATCAAAATTTTAATAATTTGACAGCCATATATATATATGTATTCTGTTTTTTTTTTTTTTTATTAATTTTATTTCTTTAGTTTTTTAGTTCTTTAGCTTTCTGCACCCTGTGGAAATGTTTTATGTAAAGGGCAGCATGGCCCAGTGGGTAGCGTGGTTGTCCTGTAGCCCAAGGTTTGCCAGTTCAATCCTGGCCCGTCAAGCTCATGTCGAGGTGTCCCTGAGCAAGACACCGAACCCCCATCAGTGTGTGAATGTGTGTGTAAATGGGTGAATGTGACGTACATGTAAAAAGCGCTTTGGATAAAGGCGCTATATAAGTACAGACCATTTACCATTTAAAGCACTTTGAATTGTCTTGTACATGAAATGTGTCATACAAATAAATTTGCTTTGCCTTGCCTATATATAGTGTACGAATGTGTGTGTTTCCAATACAAGTCAAGGATTTGGACACATTTACTCCTGTGTTGTAACTACAGCGTATACAGTACAGTACCAGGCAGGTGCATATAGCTACATATATTTGTTATTTTATGGGTTTTTCATGCCAACACAGCAACTTGGTCTACTCATTTGGTCCTTTGAGGGCAATGATCCAGTATTTCTGCTTCAACCCTCCTGAATTAAATTAAGTGGATCTAACAGTTTATCAGGTACTGCACACTGTCTTATTAATTTTACTCAGGTGTGTTGGTGCAGGGACACATGGAAAACCTGCTGGATTGTGGTACTTGTTGGATAGAATTGAGTAGCCCTGCTCTATTGTTTTATATGTCACACAGTGTGTGTGTGTGTGTTTGTGTGGTAAAAAAAAAAAACATAACCAAAGTGTCAAACATCATTTTGATTTAACAATTAAATTAATTAACAATAAATAAATAAATAATTAATTAATTAATTAACAATTTAAAAATTAAACAGTTGTGTGTAATTAAATTAAATGTGTGTGTTTAATACTATGTTGTTTGTTGAGATCTTCTGTGTGTTTCCTGGGCGTCATTTGGGTGTTTCTGTTTATAATTGTTTATAATTATATATATATATATATATATATATATATATATATATATATATATATATATATTTTTTTTTTTTTTTTTTTTTTTTGGTTTGGTCACTTATCTCCTTTTGTTGGAGTGTAGGAGCTCTTTTTGTGCGCTTGAACTTGAGTCATGCAAGTCACTTCAATTCTTAAGAATAACCTTGAAGTTTGGGAATTGTTCTGTTTGCTGTATTGTTTTGTTTGTGCAGTAATTCAGCCTTCTTCACCAACTGTAGAGTCAAATATCAGCAATCCTAATTCCTTTCTGAGTTTTTGATTGTGATTTTTAAATTAATAATTTTGTTTCTGCAGTAGATTGATCTTGATTTTAAGTGAAACGTGTGGATTCAAAGAACTTTGGTTCTTGCAAATCTTCTCTGAGTTTCTGATTTTGTTCTTTAAACTTGTCATTTTCTTGCTGCAGTAGATCGATCTGGTTTTTCATTACTTCACATGTGGATTTTAAGAACTTTAGTTCTCAAATATCTGATTTTCTTCTTTAAAGTTGTAATGGTCTTGCACATCACGTGGATTCAAAGAACGTTATTTCTTGCAAATCCTCTCTAAGTTTCTAACTTTTCTCCTCAATTTGTTTTTGCAGAAGTTCGTTCTTATTTTGGATGGAGTTAAATGTGGAGTTAAAGAACTGCAATCTTTTAAAATCCTTTTTAATCAAGCCTTCTTCATATAGCTGAATATCTGCAATCCTAATTCCTCTCTGAGTTTTTGATTGTGTTTTTTAAAGTCGTCATTTTGTTTTTGCGGTAATTTCATCTTGTTTTTCATCAGCTCACATGTGGATTCAAAATACTTCTTGCAAATCCTCTCTGAGTTTCTGACTTTGTTCTTTAAAGTCTTCATTTTCTTGCTGCATTAGGTAGATCTTGCTTTTTGTCACATCACATGTGGATTTCAAGTACTTTAGTTCTTGCAAATCCTCTTGGAGTGCCTGATTTTGTTCTTTAAATTTGTAAAGGTCTTGCTGCAGTAGATTAATCTGGCTTTTCATCACATTACATATGGATTTAAAGTCCCTAAGTTCTTGCAAATCTTCTTGGAGTTTATGATTTTGCTCTTTAAAGTTGTCATTTTCTTGCTGGAATAGATTGATCTTTTTTTTTCATTACTTCACATGAGGATTTTACAAACTTAAGTTCTTGCAAATCCTCTCTGAGTTTCTGATTTTGTTCTCTGAGCTCCTCACTTTGTTTTTGCAGAAGTTTGTTCTTATTTTGCATGGAGTTAAATGTGGAGTTACAGAACTGCAATACTTTTAAATCCTTGTTAATCAAGCCTTCTTCATCAATCGTAAAGTCAAATATTAGCGATCCTAAGTCCTCTCTGAGTTTTTGATTGTGATCTTTAAAGTCGCCATTTTTTTGCTGCAGTAAATGGATCAGATGACATGTGGATTCAAAGAACTTTAGTTCTTGGAGATCCTGTCTGAGTTTCTGACTTTGTTGAAAAAAGTAATCATTTTCTTGCTGTAGCAATTTGATCTTGTTTTTCATCACATCACATGTGGATCCAAACTAGTTAACTTCTTGCAAATCCTCTTGGACTTTCTCATTTTTTTCTTTGAAGTTGATATTTTCTTCCTGCAGTAGATTGAACTGGCTTTTTGTCACATCACATGTGGATTTAAAGAACTTTGAATTTCAGGTTTTGTACTTTGAGCTTGTTTTTGCAGAAATTTGTTTTTATTTTGCATGGATTTAAACTTTGAGTTAAAAAAAACAGCAATCCTTTTAAATCTTTTTGGATTATTTCTTGTTGGCCTTTGAGCCCCTCATTTCGCATTCAGTCTTCTCTGTCAGTGAGTCAGATGGGGAGACAAGGAGCTTCTGTTCTTCGAAATGATTTTGGTGTTTCTGAATTTGTTCTTTGAGCTTCATGTTTTGTTGCTCCAGTAATTTGATTTTGCTTTTCATTAAATCAAATTAGTCTTCTTTGAAAACTAGCACTGGGACATTCTCATGGCATCCCAAATTGTGTTCTCAAAGGTCCTGATCTTTTGTGGTTTTCTTTTCCATCAATGGACATTTGATCTTTGTTTTTTCTAAATAATTTTGGAGCTTCTTAACTTTCTCTGAGTTCGAGGTTTTTCCTCAGGATTTCATCTTTATCATTCTTCAATAGCTGTTCAGCTTGAATAAGTGACCGTTTGACAGTTTGACTGCAGAGTCAGATTTTCCTGCGTCTTCTCCTTCATGGCATCAATCATTTTGTTGATTTCTTGTCTCAGCTGCCCAATTTTAAGTGTTTCTAATTCTGCTATACTTTTTTGCTGCAGGGCTTTTTTTCTCATTCTCAATTTCTTCTAATCTCTTCTGTGCCTATGCCTTCTGTAGATTTTGGGTCTTGGTGTCTGTCAGCAGAATTGATTGGATTTCTTAAGGGCATCGCTGTCAGTAGGCAGCTTTTTCCTGTCCCTTAGCAGATCATCTATTTGGAGCTTGAGATCCCTTACTTTTTGTAAGCTCCAGCTTTTTGCGAAGCTGTTCAATTATAGCATGGAGTTTACTTATTTAATTATTTTAAGGCTTTCATTATCTTGCTGGAACTTTTCTTTACCTTTTCCAGACTCCTGCTTGTTGCATTTAGGTTTTCTGTTATATATGTGTGTGTGTGAGAGAGAGAGAGAGAGAGAGAGAGAGAGAGATCCACCCATAGCTAAGATGTCAATCATTGTAGATCTGACTGGAAATACTGGAATGAGTAAAATGATCTTTTTATAGTCCGGTGGGCTTTTGTCTGGGCAGAAAACTTGAAGGGGAGCGGCCGAATCTCAATGAGTCAGATATTAATACCAGACTTTTGGATAAGACAAATCCCATCTCTCTTACTTGCATGAAACATAAGTTCCCTGATGGCTATTCCTCCCCTTGACACCATTTTGCATTTTAAATTTGGTCTGTGCATACTGTGTGGAATGACAAGTAGTTCAGGTTTTTTTGTCACTAGACCTGGAAGGGTGGTGATACATAAAAAATACTTTATGAGGGAGAAGAAACGACTATATGTTGAATTTCTTGGCAGATAAATGACAGCGTGTGAGAAAAGTTGGCTGAACGCCTGACCTCAGCTGTATTTAGTTGGCCTTTTTTAAGAGAAGTGGAGAGTAGAGACAGGGATGTGGAGATCAGCAACAACTGTACATACACCATTGTTTCAATGCACATGAAACCTGTAGAAACTATGCTACTGAAGTGGTGAACTGCAGCATTTGCAGATGGTGCTGTGATAGAATTAAGTTTTAAAACTGCTCTCACAGCTTATATAACTGGAACGGTATATTTGTAGCAGAAGATAATAGAAGAAGATAAACATCTAAACTTCACATTTTAATTGCTGTGATGAATCAGGCAACAAATGTTGAAAGTGGGTGAAAACTTGACAAATTAAACTTGATAAAGCTATACTATATACTATAGAGTAATTTATTTTAGACATAACAAGGTTAACAGTATATACTACAGAAGATGTTGCAGCCCACACCCATCATGTTAAGGACTGCCTTATTTTCCCCTCTGTGCTGCAGCAGCAGTTCAGTATGAATGAACAATAACTGGCTGCTGCAGCTACCAAATCAATCCCCTGACTGATGGTTCCATTACGTTAAGGCTGCTTTCATTTACTTTAAAATTCTGGGCAGAAGTGCTAATGCTGCATGACCATTTAACATCATAATTATTATGTCTGTTGCAGCCCAATCTCTCAAACCAACGCTCCTCTTTGTGTATTATGAAGGAGCATTGACTCCAAAGGACATCCAGCTTAGAGGGCAAATATTTGGTATGTCACAATGAAAATTACAGGTAACCAGGAGCACCTGTGGGCATAATTATACACGGAGACAGCCATAGCAACCATGCTGTAGCAATAAGTCCAAAGATATGGATTTAAAGTGGATTTAAACGCACTGTATAAATGAAAACAACTGCAAGTTCCTGCGCTCTGCTCAAACTTCCCACCAGTTCTGTTCTTCTCACCGTTGTCTGTCTCTCGGGTGAAAACGTACCATGGGCCCTAGAAACCCAGAGCACTTCTGTTGTGCCAGTGAATTTGCAGCGTTTTCTTCTTGCAGTTGTTTTCGTTTATGCAGCGCTTTTTCTATATTTGCAGCGCATTTTTGTGTTTGCAGCGCGTTTGCACCTGTCGGCCACCGTACCCTTTCCTCTTGGCATGTTATGCTGGCGTTTTAGCAAACCGTTTGCTAACATGTTTTTTTTTTTAGCAGGTTGTAAATAGTAGTGTAATAGTTTGTGTTTAATGTTTATGGTGTTTGATGTTCATTGTTCAAAATGAATTTAAATTATAAATTTAAAACTATATAAAAAATTTTTTAATTTACATTGTACTTGTTTATTATACAGACACACAGAACACACTTTTGCAGTGTGTCCAAAAATAATCACTAAATGTGGAAAAAAAAAGTTTGCACTCTAAAGGTTTTACAACACTAAACACAATGTAAAGTCAGTTTTATGCAGCAGCAGCAGCAGCTGTGTTCATCAGCTGTTAGTGCAAAGAAGTGCTCTATACCTGCATGTCTGTTTACCACAAGAGCTCCACCAAGAAGGCCACATTCATGAAAGTCTAATTATATGCTCACAATATGTTGATATCTTGGCTGAATCTTTTGCAGCACAAGCCCAACATGAGAATATAAGTTGCTTAATTTAACAATGTTCATCACTTCTTCCACAGTTAAAAGTTGAATGAAATATTCAACATCTCTAGTGTGCATTTGTTTTTCACACCAGAGTAGTTTGGTTTGACTAAAAGAAAGACCAGAATTCTTTTTCTCTCTGTTCCGATCATTGAAGACAGGTCTGAACACTATGTTTAACTGTAAATTAGCCTAAGGCTAACTCTGGTACAATGCATCAAATGGCAACATTTATGTTTAAATTATACATGGTCCCTTTTAAATATGGATAATAATAATAATAATAAATAAAAATCTCTTTAAATGTCAAGTTGTGTGTGACTCAAAGGGGCTATAACAAACGTGGTAAAATGTCCAGGGTCAGTGCACAGTTCTTTCATCCTGAAGAACTGTTATTTTTTCAAAGTTGAGAAATGGCAAATATGGACATGGCTGGCTTTGGTAGGTGAATAACATGATTTTTGTCTTGTAAAAATCATTCCTCACATTACTGGCAAATATGATAATGGTTCATTTTCTATTTTTGAGATGATGGTGCATTTCCCCGTCACCCCTTCCTCTTTACACCTGTTCTCAACCCGACCACTCCAGGCAAGCACTTACACAATGTGGCCACATATGCACAAGAAACCCCTTCAGTGTCCTAAAAAGCCAGTTCCGGTGTTTGGACTGCACTGGGGGAGCACTTGAGTATAGTCCAGACAAAGTGGCTGCAGATCATTGTTTTGCTGCATGTTGTGAGTCATTGCGAAACATCATGAAAGAGCAGGAAGAAGATGAAGAGAAGAATGACCACAACCAAGAACCCTGTGTGGTGCAACAGCCCAATGCTGCAGGGTTACACCACTCTGATTCAAAATAATTTTTCATGAGCAGTGAGGGCAACTCATTTAGTTTTCATTCAGTAAACAAACACAGCAAACACCATAATTCTACTCGAGTTTATTCCAGTCAAATGAATGAGAACATTCACAGCCACTGTAGCTTAATGGTAATTAAAGCTGACATTATTCTCTTTCTATTTTCCCCTTTTTGCCAATTTCTTATTTTTAACTTGGATTAGTGTGCTCCTCTCCTTCCAGCACGTCTCTCCTGTGCTGTGCTTTTTCTCCTCTCCAGGCACTGTGTTCTGAGGCCGCTGGCATTAAGAGCCCAGAAATGCTGACAAGCCTATTTTTTGCAAGTCCAAAAACAATAACGCACACTGAATCCTTATCTGAGTACTGCTGTTTGTGGCTGTTATCTACTGCACAATCACCCAGCCCTCCCACATACCCACACGTAGGGTTTTGGGGAGCCGGGGGGGTTGGTGGTGCCCTGGTCCCTGATGCTTGGCTGTCATATTGGGGTGGGTGCTGATCTGCGTTGGGTAGCCATACACAAGCCGTCTTCTAGGAGGATATGTAGTTGTCGCTGCACCCAGCCCCCCCACCTCTAATCTTTGCAAGACCTGGTTACATTTGCATGATCACACTCATCACTGATCACCAGTCATTCCTGATAGTTTGCATCCAAATTCACTAACTTGCATGCTTCAGTGTTGTCCTTTGGATTTAATCACCTATGACTGCAGTTATATTTTTTTCTTTGCTGATGTTTTTGCTGTTGTTGTGATCCATTGACTGTATGTTTCTACTACAATTTGAGTTAGTGTGGGAATACCTAAGTGTTAAATGGTATCATATTAAGAACCAAAGTCTCCTGCTTAAGATTTACCCATAAATTAAGTTGTTTTGCAATGAAAATCATGTCTTAAAATATTTTATTTGGTTCCCTCAAAGACAAGGCAGACAGAACTCAGTATATAATGTAGAGTGATTGCACTATCAAAATCCTTTTCATAACCTCACTTAATCACAGTAGCAACAAGCGAGTCTGTACTTAAGCTGGGTACATCGAAATAACGCCCTTTAGTTTAATTTTTCTATTAAATATATTCCCTGTTCCTAGCACCACAATGATTTGCGCCATCTTTGGCAAAACAGAATTTATTCCAATCTTTGCATGTTACCTTGAGCTGTTATTTGTATCCATGTATGCATAGTCACTGTGCCACTGACAAGATAAATACAAACTAATAAGAAGCATGTTCCTGAAGAAAATATCATTATCGCTCATGTCGCGCAAAGAGGCGGCTTTTTTCATTTCACTTACAGCAGAGTAATTGCTTTTTCCTGCCGAATAGCTCAACGTAATAAAGTCTTTATTTCCCCAGGAGGAGCAGCATTTTATCTTCTAAATTGCTCAAATTTTTTTTAACATATTCATTCATATAGTTCTAACAGTACAAATTAATTTAGGATGTGAAATAAAGGCATGTTGTCTTTTGAAATGACATTGATTGTTTCTTGTTTCCTCAATGTTCATATGGCAACAAACAATTAACTTGAATTTAATAATTAGTCTCAGAAAACTCATACTAAACAGGCTAAAAAGCTAGATTGTTGCAAAGAATATTATATATATATATATATATATATATATATATATATATATATATATATATATATATATATATATATATATATATATATATATATTATGTGTTGCAGTTATGATTTTTTTCAAATATAATAAAATAAAAAAATTATAAAAAGGAAGCACATTTCAATTTCCTAATTAAGGAGAAGAAAAGTACTCATATTTTAACACAGCTGCCCAGAATAAAGGTGATCTGGAGCTAATGTAGTAAGGAGTCTTCATGACTGGTCAATCAAAGAGGAGACGGAGTTGCCAACGACCAATCCTGGAGAAGGAGGGTGGAGCCACAGGATAGGCTCAGAGGATAATCACCTGTAAACACTGGCACAGTTTATTTACATAAAGGCCCAACAGGCTGACAGGCCCAGGGCTGTCACAGCCTCTTTTGTTTTGTTTTGTTTTAAACGGGTTAATTTAATCAATGCATTTTTCTTTTAGGGAGGGATTGCGAATACACAGACAAATTGTCTCAAAAGTGCATCAGACTTTTTTTCCCCCAGATCTTTGTTGTTTTCTCTTAAAAGCCATCCAAGAACTGCTAAGTGCAAAGAACTCAAACAATTTCAGTCATAAATCCTGCCAAGGGAGTACTGATGCAGACAACTGTAGTATTTCTCAGGAGCAGATGTGCTCAATTAATGCATTGGTCTCTTTATTTCACTCAGAGGAGACCACTAGCTACATGATACATAAAATTAGCTACTGGGGCTACATTTCTGAACCACTTTTAAAACACTGAGTTTGATCCAGCTCAACAAAGGTGGCAGGTAAATGATTTTGGCTAGAAAATATCTTTTCTTTGTCAGGACTGGCTGGAGTTGATGTTGACATTTTTACTGTGCAAAGACAAGAAAATATTCTGTGGCTTAAAATGAGTGTTTGGGACAGACCCAAAACAGCTTCTCTTTTTTTGATGGAGGTTACACACACTAAGATACAGAATGATTTATAGTCTTACTTTAAAACATATTGGATTCATTAAGTAAAATTCAAATTCAATTCAAGAATATCCCTGAACTAATAACAAAATGACTTATTTAGCCATCTTTTGGTCACCTACTCATGTATAGTGTCAGGCAAATCATGTACAAACATTTAAAAACCAATTTTAACTTTATGGAGAAAGATTCCAGTTGAAACATAAATTAAGGGAACCTGCCTGCCCTTTCGGGAAAACTCACATTTCTCTCATTGGTCGGCTCCAAGTGGCCTGATTGGACATCACCCAACATTCAACATTAGCTCTGTGGAAATTCTCCTAAAAGTAAGAACATTTTTAATGCTTTTCTGTTTTTAACTATTTAAGGAAATATGACACATGCTTTTCCACACTGATGCTCTTACAATTTTCCTAAAAACAAATGCTGCTAGAAACTTGAGGGCTCAGCAGTGCTGACATATATAATTGCTAGCAATTGCTATACACATTTGAGGTACTGATGGGTGATTAAAATTGTTTTTAATGCCTTTAATTGGCCTTCTCGTGTCTCAATGGGCCCAAGGAGAATAGAAAACCTCAGAAATGAGCCTAAAAATCTTGAAATTACAAAGAAAATCATCAAAGTTGCTGAATAGCCACCCGTTATGAAAAGTTTGGTTTAACTGTCCACCACCACCTTCAACACTGTCTAACCTTACATGAACCATTTTTAACTTGGAAGGATCCTGTGACAGGACACAGACAGACCTTTTAGCCCTGCTCATTACAGGTGGAGCCAAACACAGTCTACTCCAAACCACTGTGGTTCCTGTAATGTTGGAGACAGCAAAATATCAGGTGTAAACCATGTAAAATATATCAGTTTCATTTCTAAAAATAGTAACTCACTTTTCAGGCACTGTCTCTTACTTATTGTTTGGGTTCCTTCTGATGCCACATTTCCTTTATGTTTACTTAACATCTGTTTTTTAAAAAAGTCACAATTTTCCACATTTGTTTTTGTTTTGTTTTGCACAATTTGCACAATATCTCTTACATAATGGTGTCATACTGAACAGCTCCAGCCGTCAGAAGGTACCATATGTTGTCATCATGGCATTAGCAGTAGTTCCTTTAAGTCTTATATGATGCAAACTGGAGCCCTCAAGGATCAGAAGGACTAGAAGTTATTTTTAAACTACTCATTGCAGACTGGCATTTTCAGCATTTTAAAGCCAGACCCTATAAATAATGGGCTGAAAAAAACCTGCATGTACATATACACAGGTAATTCAGCCGCTTTCAGCACATGCTGAAAACAGTGGCTTTCATTATTAAATTACTTTAAATTCATATACATGATTATGTTTTCCAGGCTTACATTTATATCTGATATATTCTCTTATGTTGACTATGCTGCTTGTTTTTCTCATATCTCATTTCTAATTGCACCGTTAAGTAAGTGCATTGGGGTAACTTTCTATAAAATGTCCAACATAGATATAATTTTCCTTGGCCTTCCAAGAATACAGTTTTATCACACTATTGTACTGTATAATTGGGTTAGAATGTTTTGGTATTTATCTATGTTTGTTAGAGTCAACTCTTATGACTGACTCATCAAAATCATAGTGCTGGGGTCTGTGACTATTAAAAGTTTTGTCATTTGATAATTTTTCTAGTCAACACTTCATTATGATTTATCTAGGAGTCAGCAGAGGACAAACAGCTCGTCAAGAAAGTCCAGACTCAGTAAATAAATAGCCAGACGGAAAATAAGTAGCATAAACACATGCAGGCTCTTCAGTAAAGGCCCTGACTTACATTTAATGGGCCAGTTTAATTTGGGAAATAAATCTCTTTATATATCTTGGTGTTTTAAAATGCAAAGTTTAAATTATAAAAAAGTTTAAATTGAGCTCAAAGTCACAGTAATCCCACATTTCAAGCACCCAATAAACAAAAAATACACACATTGCTACTTACAATAACAAAAAAATGGTACATTTTGTAAATCTTTCACTGTTGCTGAGCAGAATGGGAAAATATTCTTTGGAGATTGTGTATAATATGGAGTGACTCTTTATGTTGTCATACAAATGCATGACTTTTAAATGCTGCTGTGTTGCTGAGCAGGGCAGCTTAAATTTCAAATATGGAACCAAAAAAGTATTGTGAAGCTCCAAAAATGCCTAAAAGCTCATTGTCCGTTTTTAATTAGGTTGTGTTTACATCAATGCCTTATTCAGGATCGTGCGCAGACTAACATATCCATCTGCCTTTTTGTCAGCTCCACTGGGGAAACAAGTGAAGTTTGGCTCCTGAGCAGTGCTTGACTCATATGTTTCATAACAGATTATACATTTCTTCTTTTATTAGTTTTTCTATGTTCTTTTCAGGGTCTCTGTGGAGTTTTTGGTTTAACAGAAAATGCTGAAGTGGAAAATACAAGCACTGTAGATTTTTTTTATAAATGTAATCAAGATTTAAGAATAAACTTTAAAAATATTGTTTTGTTTTTTCAACTCACTGCCACCACTGATGCACTTTGGGCATGCAGGCGTACACTAAAGACTATTTAAGGATGAATTTTGTTTACTTCTTGCTGTCATAGCTATATTGGTAAATCTGTGTGTGTGTGTGTGTGACATAGGGTGTGATTAGTTGACAGTGGGTGTTGGATGGATTAGTTTGATCAAATACACAGCAGGACTATATTAATTGAATAAAAGGATGAAAGCAAACAAGGTGACCGATAATAATCAGTCTCAGCCCCTCAGGTCACTTCTGCAGCACAAACACTCCTGCCTGTATCTTTGTGTCATGAGTCTTTAGCTGCTCCCCTTCAAATCTCACATGAGCTGTTTTTAGAGGGTTATGGAAGTCAGCCAGCCGACTCCACCCACCCCTTTCTGGATATACAGAAATCCAGTGTCCTCTCCACCCACAGCGCAGCACACTGAAGCCAGTCAATATTTTACATGGAGGGATTTTTATATCATAATCTGACACTAAGAAGTTTAGCCACCCAGGTTGAGGGCTTCGTCTAGACAAAGATTTTTTGTATCTTTGAAAAGATCTTTGTGTCTGAAATTTCCCATAAATTCACACAACAGCCATTTAAGGATACTAGATCCCTCCAAAGTCTAAAAATATTAATGAGTAATGATTTATAAAAACCTGACCCACCCAGAGTGATTCCAGGAAGACAGAAAGGGAAAGCGAGAAAACATTATGTGAAATTGTACACTGGAAGTAAACAAAAAAACAAAAATGAAGAGTGCAGGCAATCAGTTCAGCAACCTGCCAAAATGAATATAATGTTCTAGCATTAAAATTGGGGGATTTCAAGCTTCAAGTCCATTGGATCAGCCTTTGACATTTCTTGATATTCATCATCCTTACCATCTCTTTTTTTTTTATAAATGTAGGTTTTAATTCAAGCAATTTAAAGGCCTGTAGCGAGCCCAAGTCTAAAGTCACCATGGGGGTTGAGAAATGCTTTTTAATGCAGCAGCCTTGGGTGTGAAATATTCATGATGTACTGTAATTGCTAAATACTGGATATGTTCTGGAATTTCACCCTGCTGCACCTGCTTGATGCTTTTGTGCCAATTTAACTGGGGCTGAGTTGTTTTCAGTGGGAATCTGAGAGATTGGGTTTCTGTTTAATAGCAAGAGTCATGACCTTATGCAAACCTTTTTGCATAAGGTCATGACCTTTTTTTGTTGTTTTTTTAAGGTTACAAGAATACTTTACATAACTATTTTAACACTTATATTTTGCATTGGCATCCAAACAACTGCACATGTTTGTAAATGAGAACTGGTTCTCAAACATTTTTTTACCTGGTTAAATAAAGGTTAAATAAATAAAAAATAAAACATGTATCCAGTCACTGCTGCCTTCTGCCAAGCTGAAGATCCAGTGTTGGACCTACTTTGGACTGGGATAAACATCACAGAGAACTGCAAACTGACTGCTGCTACGCAGTAAATATAAAACAAAACTCTTTTCTCTTGACCTTTCAATACAAGCCATTAAGAGGCTTGACAACAAGCTGTTAGAGATCCATCCCATTTTAATCAAGTGTGTTGCAGCAAGGAAACATGTAAAACCTACAGGACACTGGCCCAGGACTTGGTGATCCCTGTTCTAAGATGTGTTAGCATTTTAACTGAGTAATACAGATGAGGAAAATAATGCTGCAGTTGCTACTTTCAGGGAAATACTTCCAAATAACACTCAGTAGAGCACCTGACAAGAATCATCTGATCATATACATATTGAAAAGGCAAACATGGGCCAACCTCCTCCCTGAGTCGCCACCTTACTGTGGTGGAGGAGGAGTTTGCACTTCCTGATGATCCTAGGAGCTGTGTGGTTGGGTGACCCATGGCAAACAGGTCTCTAGGGGAGGGGCCAGACAAAGTGTGGCTCAAAGCACCCTTATGACGACAAAAAACTATGGACCTAGGTTTCCCTTGCCTGGACGTGGGTCACTAGGGCCACCCTCTGGAGCCAGGCCTGGAGGTGGGGCATGGAGGCAAGTGCTTGGTGGCTGGGCCTTTGCTCACCACCTGCAGGAGGGGGCCATAGGGGTTGGGTACAGTGCGAGCTGGGCAGTGGCCAAAGGCGGTGACCCTGGCAGCCTGAACCTCGGCTGCAGAAGCTAGCTTTAGGGACGTGGAACGTCACCTTTCTAGAGGGTGAAGAGCCTGAGCTGGTGCGCGAGCTTGAGCAGTTCCGGCTACATATAGTTGGATTCACATCGATGCACGGCTTGGGCTCTGATACCACTGTCCTCTAGAGGGGCTGGACCCTCTTCCATTCTGGAGTTGCTCATTGGGGTTTACCCCAGTGGATGAGAGGGTAGCCTCCCTCTGCCTTCAGGTGGGGGGGACAGATCCTGACTGTTGTTTGTGCTTTGTCCGGCAAAGTGCTTTCTTTGAGTCAGGTATGAAGTCCTGCCCCAAGTGAAGGAGTTCACGTATCTCGGGGTCTTGTTCACGGGTTAGGGAAGGATGGAGCGGGAGATCGACAGGCAGATCTGTGCGGCATCTTCAGTGATGCGGACTCTGCATCAGTCTGTCGTGGTGAAGAAGGAGCTAAGCCAAAAAGCAATGCTCTCAATTTACCGATCAATCTACGTTCCTACCCTCACCTATGGTCACGAGCTGTGGGTAGTGACCGAAAGAAAGAGATCACGAATACAAGCAGCTGAAATGAGTTTTCTCCGCAGGGTGACCGGGCTCTTCCTTAGAGATAGGGTGAGAAGCTCTGTGATCCAGGAGGAGCTCAGAGTAGAGTCGTTGCTCCTCCGCATCGAGAGGAGCCAGATGAGGTGGCTTGGGCATCTGGTCAGGATGCCTCCTGGACTCCTCCCTGGTGAGGTGTTCCGGGCACGTCCCATCAGGAGGAGGCCCTGGGGAAGACCCAGGACACGCTGGAGGGACTACATCTCTTGGCTGGCCTGGGAATTCCTTGGGATCCCCCTGGATGAGCTGGTGAATGTGGCCAGGGAAAGAGAAGTCTGGGTTTTCCTGCTTAGACAGCTGCCCCCACAACCCAACTTCAGATAAGCGGCAGAAAATGGATGGATGAGCACGGGCCATCTTCTGTTATCATGTAATACATTATTTATCTTCCTATGGTTCAGTTTTTCACATTTGAAATTTAGGACCGGTATTGATCACTGACACCTGCTCAATTTATGTTTGAGGAATCTTTTGTCTTGGCAGAAGAAACACATTATGTGTTCCATTTGTTTTGAAGTCCAGATCTGCTACACTCTTTGGTCATTTTATGATGTTCTACTTTCTACAGTCATTTAGCAGATGCTTTTCTCCAAAGCAACGAGAGTAAGAACAACACAAGCAAGAAATCAAGGAGGGGACATCATAATTAAGTAGTAGTCAGACTGCTGTGAGTCTAGCTGAACACAGGTGCTGTTGTGTGGTGCTAGAGGCATTGCCCCAATGAATCTGGTGGCTGGATTAAGGATTGACCGGCTGATCTGGCAAGCCGTAGGGAATCAGTAACTGACAGGAGAGCGGTTTCAGTAGAGTGGCCTTGCCTTTAGCCAGACTGATATGGATCTAACAGGTTGTTGTCTTGGAGGAACTGTGAGACCTGACTGAAGACAACACGCTCTAGTAGTTTTAACATGAACGGAAACAGTGAGACTGGCTGGTAGTTTTCAACCTGGGCTGGGTTGAGTGTGGGTTTCTTCAACAGTGGGGTAACCCAAGCTTGTTTGAAAGCAGAGGTAAAAACACTGGATTTAACCCATAAGAGCCCGACGTGACATATTTGTCACATACATTTTCTGAAACTTTTTCAGTTTATGGTATAAACGTTGCTCAATATCCTGTTGAACACAATCTGATACTTGTCTTCTGTCCCCTAATAGATACCCAGAAGCAGAAAACCGCATTATAATATTTTTTAATATATCACATGGTAATAAATGATAGATATCCCCCCCCCCCAAAAAAGCTTTTTTTTTGTTACATTTTGTTACAGGTCCAAATAAAGACCTCATATTTAAAATTTGACTTTTCTTACCATTTTTTCATGGGTCGGACCTTAACGGGGTAAGAGAGCAGTTCATAATATGGGTTACTGCAGATTTGATTGTAGGTAGAATGTTCTGCAGGATGTCGTAGGAACAGGATCAAGAGTTTTTAGTTATTTTATTCTGTTCTTTAACTATTCCTAATTGTTTTATCACTTACAGCGAGTTTGTTCTTAATAGTGGAAGCAATTTGTATTCTGCTTATATCCAACAAACCTCACACCGTGGTGTGACACAAACATTTCTACACTCAATATAGTGGGTAGCTGAGGCAGCTGTTTTAATTCAAAAACAGTATTTTTTAATTAAACAGTTTTTGAATTTGAATGATTTCTTTTATTTTCTTTAATATGAAAGGGCATTTCTTCTAACGAGAAACAGCACAGAATCAGTTGAGCTGGAATAAGTTTTTGCTCCATATTATTTCTGTTGAAATAATGGAGTCAGGCTGTTCCAAACATGTGGTTTGGGTTTAGTGTGTGATGATGTCATTCTGTAACTATAGGCAGGCTGCTCTCATAAATGCTTTGTATAATTTCTTAAGAAAAACAGAGCATGGATATTCATAGTAAGCCTACATAATCCATCGAAATTCTGAGTCAATAGGTGTCCAAGTCACTGAGGACGCTCTGTCTGCAGGACTTATCTGGCTTTGTCCAAAACAACAACAAAAAGGCAGAAAATGTAGGGACATTTTTTTTAAATATATATTTAACATAATTTCACTGAATTATTATGGTACACTATGAAAGTTTTGTTCTCTAGTTAATTTTGTGTGCTACTGTGTTTTTCTACGTCATCAGATCATTTTGAATGAAACCCACTGATTCTTGGATTGTTTCAGCTACATGATAGAAATCATTTTATCCTTCTATTATCAATTTGTGGTGAGGCGTGGCATGTGAGAGGGTGAAACAGACAACACCAACTGGGGAATTTCATCACAGTAAATATAAAGGGAACCACAGGTTTGCACATGCACCAAGACAACAGATAGATAGATAATAAACCCAAGTTTATTACTACAAACTTAAAATCATGATATATAAAAAGAGCCACTAATAGTTCTCTCCAGTTACCATAGGCCGGGGGCCCTGAATGTCAACATAAAACAACCTGTTAACAAAAGAAGTGGAGTCCAGTGGGGAGGATGTGTCCAATAAGCATGCAGTGCTTAATAAAATAGACCCGGACAAAACAGCAAAGCATCAGGTACACCGGAGCAAAATCCTACTCACAATGCCCAGCCAACCTACATGTCAGTGAGTGAAGCCTCCCCCACCCGAAGGAGGAAGGGAACTGCAGCTAGACACCAAACTCCTGGATGATGGAGAAGACCTGATGCTAAGTTACTGCAGCAATAGAGAGAGAGAGGGTGTGAACCCTTCCACCTGACAAAGGCAGAACCTTCTTTTCTTTTGGGCTGGTTGAAGACCAGACGTGCTGCTGCATTCTAAATGATCCAGAATGCAGCAGCACGTCTGGTCTTCAACCAGCCCAAAAGAGCTCATGTCACTCCACTGCTAATCGCTCTCCACTGGCTTCTAGTTGCAGCACGCATCAAATTCAAAGCTCTGCTTCTGGCTTACAAAACAATAACCCAAACGGCTCCTGTCTACATACATTTCCACACTTAGCTTAACTCTTCTACTCAGAATGAGTTAGAAGGATTTGTCCAGCTCTTTGGCTCAACCAAGTACTGAATAAGCTGTGTGCACTTATGCCCACGTTGATATTGTGTGATGAATTTGTGATCTTGTATTTAAACAAAAGGACTTACAAAAATAAATAAATAAATAAATAAATAAAAAATTAGCATTGCCCTTGCACTACATGACAGCACCTTGGTCCAACTGGACTCACAGCAGTCTGACTACCACTTAATTATGAGGTCCCATCTTGTTTGAATTCTTGCTTGTGTTTTTCTTACTCTCAAATGTAAGTCGCTTTGGATAAAAGCGTCTGCTAAATGACTGTAGAATAGAATAGAATAGAATAGCGCCCCAACCACAGCCAGCAAACTGCCACAGGTAAACCGGCAATCAGTCACCTGGCAAGGCCAGCTGTGCCAACTGCCAACACGTCACAGAAGGGAAGAAGCTGCATGCTGAGAAGCAGACACCAAGCAAACTATAAAGCTGTCTGCTCCATACTTCAATTACCAATGATGGGTGACACCTGATGGTGCAAATTGGAGGAAGCGTAAAAGGGTGGAAGCCTTTCCCACCACAAATTTACAGCTAATATTGGTAATAACAAGAAGTAACCGCTATAGTAAAACGCTGAACAACCAATGAAGTGCTTGCATCCCACTTCATTCTTACTCCACTGAATCAACATTATCAGCGCTTATCAACTCATCAACTTGTTGTTTTTAAAAATGGCGGTTATTACACTAATTCAGCGAGAAGATCCAGAGATCTGGAAACTCGTAATCCCAAACTGAACAATCATAAGGGAGTACTTCTGCGTAACTGTCTGCAGGGATGCACATCAGGTCTGGAAGAGGTGTGCTTTGGGCCTCCGCGGAGCTACACGGCATCTATGGCGGTGATGCAGACGCCGCACAAGTATAAATCTGCCTTTAAAAGCTGCACCTTTACATTATGCAAGGACACACTATACCCACTGCACCATGATGAGATAGACTATTGTAAGTTTTTTTTTAATAGCTCTTTTGGAATCATCTTGTTTATTTATTTTAATTTTCCAGTTTTTTTATTGTTTTGTGGAAAAGGGAGCAATGATGTCTCTTTGGGACAGGCTGCAAGTAACAGTGTGCCTATACAATTTAAAATTTATTCTCTGCAAAATTCATATAACTGATAATATAAAGACACAACACTGCTTCCCTTCAGTTAGTTGCTGTTTTAATGCTTGAATGATTTACAGGTCAGTGTTAAGGGTCTTTGAAAGACCTTTACAAAACTATTGCTTAATACCACTTTAACAGATTACTAGAAAGTCCAGCCTCTTGGAAGCAAAATATAATATAATGAAATGGGTTGGTCTTTGCTCAGAATATAAATTAAATGTCCGGTAACTGGAAAGTTGCTGGTCCAAATCCAACTTCCACAGTTTACATTCAAGATACTGAACCTCACATAATGAGGCACATAATGATCTGCAAAATGTAGGCAGATTAATTTATGCCATATAAATGTGGAATGGCTCTGAATATTTTAAATAGATAGATAGATAGATAGATAGATAGATAGATAGATAGATAGATAGATAGATAGATAGATAGATAGATAGATACTGTAGATAGATAGATAGATAGATAGATAGATAGATAGATAGATAGATAGATAGATAGATAGATAGATAGATAGATAGAACATTAAGGAAAAAATATAAAACATTTAAAACAAAACATTCAATTTACAAAGAAAATGGTATGATGAGTTGTGCTTATTTAATATTATTCAGAACGGTTCTGGCAGAGGGAATAAAGGATTTCTTGTACTTTTTTCCGGGTCAGTGGGACTTTCCTCAACAAGTTCAGCAAAGGGCACCACAGTGACTGTTCTTGTATCTCATCCCAGCTCCCAGTCACTCTTTCATCATCTGTTTCCAAGAGACTGAACAGAAAAATCAAATAGACTCCTCTGGTACTGGCTTTAGTGAAGAAATTGTAATACTGACTATTATGATAAATTTAGGGCTTTTAAACTCAACTCAAGTGAATTTACTATACTTACTGTGCAAATCATCAGTCTAATTCAGATTTTCATGTTAATATCCTGTATTTGCACTCCAGATGATTCTGATTAACTTTATTCCCAACTGAATGAATTTGAAATATTACCCATTTAAATAGATTTTTATTATTTATATCAATTAGGGTTGGGCGATATGTAAATTTTTTTCAATCACCTATCGCCAGTCCAGCAAATGGCGATAGGCGATATATTCGCGGACGTGACGTCAGAACTTTTTTGCGCGCTGAACACCTGTTGAAGCAATTTAGAAGACAAAAATTCATTGGACTGAGTTTAAGACAGAAATCTTGTAAATGCAGTTGGCTACTAGGTTAAACGAAAAAAGAAGCCAGAATCTTTTTTGCACCACTGTGGTTATTTATTGTTTTAATGGAAGCGCACATGCTCCCAGCCCAAGGAGTTAATTTTATTTTCTATTGTTTTAGGTTAATCTATTGTTTCATTCACTTGGCCGAGTTTGAAAAATTGAATCACTGTAAAGACCCCATAAATAGGCTACAGTTATAGGTGAAAATAAAGAAGTTGGTCTTTGATTCCCACCATTGTGGTTATTGATTAAATAAACGTAATTAATTTCCGAGTAGCCTACTTCTGTCATTTTTTCTTTCTGTTAAGTTTGAGTAGCCTAAATTGGTGGAGGCAGGTCACAGGCGGGGTGGGAGGTTATGCACGGTCCTTTAGTGTGTGCGCGTGTGCACGAGACTTCTGAAAGAAGGCAGCACCAGGTATGGAGAGAGGCTGGATGATGGAAAAAAAAAAAAAAAAAACTCCCGACACCTGCTGCACGAGCCACAGCGTGCGCCTGCGTTGTAGCTAACTAAACGTGTTGGCTCATGTACATACATACATATATATATCTCTCTTAATATCGCTCTTATATAAACGATCGTCGAATGGCTCAGCCTATCGTCGATGGTCGATACATTCGTTCAATCGCCCAACCCTAATATCAATAGCCTAAAGCATAAGGAGGTCATTTTGGTGGTCTTCATTCATCAGAAGCTTTTAAACAGGTTTTGTGCACAGTTGCAGTACAGGTGACTTTCTCTGAAAACATCTTTTACTGGACTAAAAGATGATCATGTGACTTTTTCAGGCCCAAGTACTTTCGAGTAAATAAGGAGGGAACAAACAAAAATGGGAAATGTTGTGCAATACTTTTCAGAGTATTTTCACAGCTCAGATTCAAGATCATGTACTAGATACCTTAAAAAGTATGCTATGTGATGGCATATTACATGTTATTCAACATGGATTAAAGCCTCATTTTGGAGAAATAGTTAATAGTCAGATTAGTTCCCCAACATCTCAAACTATCTGGTGCTTCAGATGAACTTCAAAGCAAAGCAGATTAAATCATTGAAAAGTTTGGAAGCCTGTAACTTATTTGTGTGTATGTCTGAACGTGTTTAGCATTACAGGATGAGATTAAGCAGCTACTAATTGAACTTTGACATTTTATCAAGCTGGATAGTTCATCGGTCACCTGAACCCACGGCTCTCAAAAGCACCATGTTCACTCCTTACGAGTAACTTGTGGTAATTAGAATGAATAAAAATTGGAAACGGGGTGTTGATGTTCATACAGAAAGATAGTCTATATTTATTTGACTGTTTCTGACAACTGAATAAAAATATAAAGTTGAAACAAACTTCCTTCTTATAATTAAACAGATCCAGGCTCAAAACTGAAACTAAAGCTGACTTAAGTATTTTTATTCAGTATGTTACGCTATTATAGTTGACTATCTAAATAATAGGTTTTGACCTTTATTAGTCATCAAGCTACTTTGACAAATTACCTTTCAGAAAAAAAAAACTGAGGAGGCCAGATGGATGTAAACATAACATTATAATCAGCTGAGTATATGTGAGCTGGCAATGTTACTTTCGCTGTGTCATCTGGTACAAGATGTACCTCAGGAGGAACTATGCTAAGTTCAGTGTCTTAAAAACAATTTTCAAGGCTTGGAGAAAGTGTGTTATCTGTCCTCTGGCCAGCGCTGTCTCCTGCAGCGTCACACAGCTGTGTGCATCCTGCACTAAATCTGTCACCCAGCGTAGCACACTCAGACTGAGTAATCGCTCAGACTGAAGACAGATGCAGGACAAGTACATTCATCTTCCCAATTTGGCTTAGCCCACTGGACAGTTTATTACTAAATGCATGAACAAATTTCCAATATTTAGCTACTGTTAGAGTTTAGTACATACATTTTGAGTTACAGTATAAGCTCATAGATGAGATCTCTGGTTTCCAGCTGCAGATCCTCCACTGATGATTAAACAGAAATAAAACTGATGATGGACTTGGAGTGAAGAGATTGATGACATCATCATTAAAACGAACCCTTAATGTAGTTGCTTATAAAATATAAGAATAGAATTGTTAGAATTATCTCCCACTGGAGCTCCTACTAATCAGTTCCCTCTCCTTTCCACACAGAGATTTCTGTATTCCTGGATCTTCCCTCCAGCTCCCAACACCTTCAGTCAATAAACCTTGTCTTTACTCAACCCCTGTTCGCTCAGTGACTGCTTCAGAGTCTTTTTTCAGACAGCTAGGCTCCTGTCCTTAACACAGAGAAGATTTCCATCAATTAGAAATCATGGCTAGGATGACAATTGAATTAAGAGAGGAAAAATGGACAAATCTGCAGTATTCATGACCCCTAGGTATATTGTTCCAAATGGAATACAGGTGTTGGAAATGTATTTTTTTCTTTTGTCAGTCCAGTCACAAAGGCCTATTTTTTTCATGCATTAGTTATGACAGATGAAAGCTCCAATACACTGGAGCATAAATTTCTATTTGGCAAAGAAGGACAAAACCTGTGCACTAGCTGAAACCAAGCAGCATTTATTATACGGCAGTGTGGACGGTTTGTTCCTTCTCCAAATCTGCTCTCTGGCTGAAGTAATAGCCTCACTGCTCAAGGCTAGATTCACATCATCCACATTAGGTTGTGATGTTCTCTGTTCTCTCAGCTTCTCTTGATAATCATTCTGTTTGCATGGTGCCCATTACGGCTGAGCTGATGCATTAAGACAAAGCCACTGAGAAATTCAAGGTCTTGTTGTTTTTTTTTAAAAAGGAAAAAGAAAATACCCACACACTTAATATATGATTGGAAATAACATTGCATAGCTGGAAAAATATAAATTAAATTAATAGTTTGTAAAAAGATTTTTGTAAGTAACATTCAACCCTTTATGGAGTATAGGGCAGTATTCATACAAATAAAGAAGATTCATAATTAAATCTCAAATTGTAGAAAAAACATATCATTGAATAACAGTAACAATAGTTAAATTGTTGATTTTAAAGAGGTGACAAATATATTAATTTCATCATGGTGCGTCTATAAAATTCATTTTGTTGCTTTGCATCTTTAATTGTACATGAATGCCTTATACTTGTGCAGATTTCTGGGAAACATAGAGCAATTAAATTCAGTGCATCACAAATGCGACTTCAAATGCAGAATGGCTTATAATGAGTTGTCCCTTCATTTAAACTAATTTAATTAATTTATCCTGTGAATGATTTCTGATTGATTCTGTTCAGTGTTATTTGTTTTGCATCTGTCAGTCTGAAAAAAATCAGTATTGGTTTGTCTGCAAGAGAGTTAGCATATCATGTTTTTCCCAAAGGAGATCATGAATTTATATTAAGTTGCTGAAATTAGGCTCAGATATAACATGCTAGCCTGTATGGTGCAGTAGCTGAGCACCACTGAACAGGACAGCATCCACCTGTGTTTTGGGGCTATGCTAACTTACTGATTGTAGCTTCATGTTCATAAATGAGGATGATAAGATCATTTTACTCCCAGTAACTGAAAACAAGCATATTTACTAAACATTGCATCTGTATCTTTAGATAGCCTGATTTATGTTAACATATGAGAAATCATTCAGTGTTTTTAGACCCAAATGAAAAGAGTTTAAATGTAAAGAAAAAAATTATCTGAAATAAGAATTTACACAGCATGACAATATTTTCAAGATGAAATCATTGGACACTTTACCTGATTTCCCCAAAAAGATTTCATGTGTGCAACGCCATTGTGTGCTTGTGTAAGTTGGTGGATTGTTGCAAGACTATTTCCTACTGATAACATTTCTGCTGACTTGATGAGCAGGCTGCAGTTTCTAAATCTCATTATGCTGTAGACCCACTTTAATTACCACTTCCCTGTTTTTATTCACACTGACAAGACTGCTCATTAATCACAGGAGCAAGCCCTTCCATTTTACGACAACATAGATCAGCAAACCACAGAGCGTGCAGCCCACATGATGTGACGGCGGGTGCTGCTGTTGTGGATCAAATCACTGAGCTATCTTGGGTCTTCCCGTAAACTATTATGGCTCCAACCAGCTCAAATACCATAAAACTGATTGACTTTCATGCATTTAAATGATCATAGCTGGAGAAAGATTGTTTTTTTATTTAAAAAAATTGTTGCAACCACAAAGAAATATCACCCTTTCACTCTGTGAATGCAGCCAAGAGGAGATTTTAAGCTTTTTCATAACAGCATTCAGCTATAAGGCTGATAGAAAATCCTAGATGCTCTTTCATAGAAGCTGTAAGATTCTGTAAACTGTAAGCAAAATCAAACAGGTTGAAGGAAAACAACATAATACACCGCTTTAAATGAGTTCTTTGCATTACCACACACACATTACCATCTATCTATCTATAGATAGTCAAACAACAGTTTTTAAAGTATTTGCTCCATCAGGAGTGTTTTTCATCAGCACAAAGAAGTTGACCTTGTTTCTGTCTTTGGCAGCTTGTTTGTTTCTCTTCTCTCAGCTGAATATGTGAATATTTTCTGGCCAGGATTTTTGGAGGCGCCTAGTCAGACAGTGTGCAGCTTTCCACTATTAATAACCATAAAATGTCAGTGAGGAATGCACACAGTACGCTTACCTTAACTGGATATACTAACATGATGTCACATTGCCTCAATGAGATTAGCACACTGTAGTGTCATATGGGGTTGAAGTTCCTTGTAATAATATCAGAGAGCACCAGACTTGTCTGTTTTAAAGGCTGAATGGTAAGAAATAATCTATAACATTCAGGCATGTGCTGCTTGGGTTGTTCTTGGCAAACTAAGCAATGAGAGGAGCCATTGGTTACAGTTGTGGTGAAGTTTTGAGTCCACAATCCAACATGGAATAGCTGTGTGAACCCTTAAAAACCTGCTTCTTTCCTTCAATAATACATTAAAACAGACAGAAATCTTACCCTTGACACTTTTTATTTTAAATCTGAAAAACATGTCTACTGTTTCTCAGAGGGCTTCAAAGGCCATTCGGTATGAGGTCACTGGGTTCTTTCACTGTGTGGTGAAAGGACCTTAGAGTCCCAGACATAGTATTGGATGAACCAGGCCAAATGACACCATTTGTAAGAGCAATTCTTTGGGGGAAAAAAGGGCATTGGGGTCTTCATTTGAAGCCAGCGGAAAACACACACATGGCAGCCAAACACATGACTTTTGCACTCTTAAGTGGGTGCTTGGAAAGGTAGGCAGACAGACATCAATATTCAGTCCAGGATCAACACAAACTGAAACAAGCCTTTTCAGATGTCCTGCTTAGATGCATCAAGTCAATCAAATTTAGAAAAGGCCTAGTTTAGCATTAAGATTGTATGGCTGACACTCTAAACCCACTCTTGGCTTTGACATTAACAGATGCCTGATCAGAACTGAATGTGCACAAACTCACAAAGTTTTCTCTTTCCTTTACTGTTACTGTGTTTTATAACACAGAGAAAAGTATTAGAATAACCACTTTGTTTCCAGGTCAGTCATTTAGTCTGGCCATGCCTGGTATTTAATGAACATTGACATAAAGTCAGAGAGACAACAAAACAAAGATGTCAAAGTCCACAACCATCGATGTGCTCACATATTTTACATCCATGGTATTTTTGTTTATCTTTGCTGTCATCACGGCTCTGATGGCAAAAGAGGAGAAAAGGTGGAAAGTGATGCCAAGTTGTCATCAGAGGTGGGATTTTCATTTTTGTTTATTGCCTGTTTATCTTGCACACATTCACAAAGGACAAACCCCAATGACACTGATGATATTCTGTTTTTTACTTAGTAGGTGTTTTGTGGTAATTAGTTATAAATTGTTAACATATTCATGTCCACCTCAGCAGAGAAAGACCTTAATATTATGCAAAGGTTAGGTCTTAGGCTCCTAACTACCAAGGGCCCACACAAAAATTTGCACTCAAATGGCATGAAATGCTTCATTGCTAAGCAGACTTGACAGAAGTTTAAAAGCATATAGATATAAAATAATCAAGCAAGTTGCAAATTCAGGTCCTGATTCATCCATAATGGAAAAAACAAACACATAAAGGGCAGATGTGTGCCTCTGCTACAGCCTGCTCGGAAATATATCTGATGGCATGGGCTCAATAATTAAAAAAATGTTTCAGTCCACTTAAAGAAAAGCACTGTGTGTAGACGCAGCAAGGAAAGTGAAACTGGAGTATTTATTTATTTGTTGTTGTTTGCTTTGTGCATACCAGCTCATACTTAATTCACTTTAATGTGAATCTGTGTTGCTTGTCAGTTTTGGCTGTCTTCATCATCCACTCTACACACCAACTACAATCCTGTTGCAAAGTTCAACAAGATACCTTTGCAAAGTGTGGCTTGCAAGGAACTTAAAGCACTACACTGCTAACTGTTAGAGCTTAAAACTAAGTTTTTGACTTGCTTTGATGGAACGCTGACATGCATTATGCACATCCTGGGACTGTCATTGTTCTGCAGCATCCTGGAGCTGAGAAACTTCACAACTTTGTGTTCCAGTCTGGAGCATCACGTGGCAGCTACATTTTACTTCAAGCCAGCAACTGGATACCAAGAAACTAGCCATTTTGGACACACCATTCAGCAATTATTGGAGGAAGAAAGGAAAAGAAAGAGAAAGTGACAGGGCCAGAGATAAGACAAAAGTCAATATGGGACTGACTTTTACTTGCTGAGGAGAGATCAGAGAAGAGACAGGATGCAAGATGGATGCCAGGGTCAAAGTTCTGTAATGTGGCTTTAAAAGAAACTAAAAATTAAACAGTTTTCAGGCTTTTGAAAAGTAAAGACTGAAAAGGTGAAAAACAAAGGAAGTAGAGGGCCCCATGTCTGGGCTTGCCTTTGGCCCCAAAATGACTTCACTGCTGCCCCTCAACGTGAACTGGAAAGCCTTTGGCACTGTTGTCATGCTGTTCTCTGCAATGCTGATATTCCCAACGCAGCCTTGCATGACTCTGAAATGTTTGTTTTGTCAAAGTAAGATCAGAGAAAAGAAGAAATGTGTATTTTTTAACTTCTGCATTAAGATACAAGTACATCTTAAAGGCAAATGATGATTTTTGCTGTTTAATGTTTATTTACTTCTTGTATCTAAATACATGTTATAGACCTGTTATATGTTTTTGTTTTTGTTTTGTTTTTTACATTAAACCAATTTTATGTCAGCACCTCTACTACTTTACTCTTGTGCCAGTAAACCAGCAGCCAATTTTAATATTGTTTCAGTTAGTTTTCAAACCACATGTTATGCAAGTATGCCTTTAGCTTGCCAGGAGCTTGTAAAATTAAAGCAAACATGACCATCTGTCCCCAGTTTGTATAAAAGGGGCAGAAATGCCTTCTCAGTGTCAGTCAAACTGGTATATTTTCTCCTTTTCTTCAAGCAGCTCCAAAACCCCTCAGGACTAAAATGTTCTTGGGGAACATCTGGGTCTTTTGTGAGGGTGAACATGATTTTTCCACATTTTGTTAAAAGATTTTCACAACAACCAGTTATTGTGACCAAAAACCACAGAACGTGTGTCTTTTTTCTTTTTCTCTAATTCTGGATACATTAAAAGTTTTCCCTGTCTTGTACAGGTCATTTATCCAGATAACAGAAATTTCAGACCTGTCTGAAGCCCCACAGCTCATCCATAAAGTGCTGGATCCTTCTGGATAACTGATACTTCAGAGGTTATTTTGAGCGCAGAGATTTGCATCAGATAGCAATAAAAATAAGGGCTGCGTTGAAACTGAATCTGCTCAAGATTGATCCAGGAGCTGAACATCTTCACCAAAAACTGATCTCAGCAAACACGCCAATTAACCGTTTAATTGCCAACGTTTCAGAGACATTAGGTAAGTTACTGCAGGAGGCTGAATCTGAGCAAATGTGCGCAAACTGCTGAGATGAGATTAAACAGGCCTCACCTGTTTAAGGAAAAGTGGGTGAGGCATATAAAGTTTGTAACAAAGTTAAACTGTGCTGTGTGGTCGTGAAGAAAATGTAAACAGACTACAGAGCGGCCAGACGTGAACTTGACTTAGGGGCACGCCCCTGCAGAGACGCCCACACAGGCTGAAGACACGCGCTATAAGAGCACGAGGCGGTGTTTGAGCGTCAGTGGGGATACATCTTCAAGTCACCATGCTGGAACAAGCAGGCGCACTCTGCATTGGAAAATGTTCCTTAACGCTTATCAGCTCCTTCATTTTCCCCTGCAGCGGTGGATTTTATTAAAGGGAAATATATGAAAAGACTTTTTTTTTTTTAACCTTTTTCATTTTTTGTTTGTCGACTGAATAAACGGTTTTAAACACGCGCTGCTCTGAATGAATATTAATCTGAGGATAAGCGACCTGTCGAGCAGTGAGTTTTTTTTTCTTCTCTTTTTCAAATTAATAAATTATATCATTACATTTTTTGCTTGAAAAGTATACAGAGATTATATATATCTATCTATATATATAGATAGATAGATATGTGTGTGTGTGTGTGTGTGTGTGTGTGTTAAAATTCTCAATGATAATAATTTGATATTTAGATTGTCTCTGGATAATACGGAAAACGAACAAATGCTTGTCATTAAGAAACTCTTAATGGATCTGCGGTATAAAATCTCGTGCATCCCACTGAGCTGCATGATCATACCTTCAGACCTTAGACTTCGAAATCAAAGCCGGAAACCAAGGTTTTCAGATTCTGAAGGTTATTATTCATTATGTTAAACTATAAACCAAATATTTGAAACTAATTTGTTTTCGTATTTTAGCATTTCTGTAGCTGGGTAAGAAAGTAATAGCTATTTAGAGATAAACTGAAAAAATAATTGATTGTTTTGCTTATTTGGCTATAGGAAGCCCAAACAATCAAAACTTTAAGACAAAATCAAATTAAGAATTATTAACGAACACACGGAGCTGCCATAAGCAGCTTCAGGACTCTTTGTAATTCACTCAGTGAACCCTGCTGCTTTTTTTTTTTTTAAAGTTCCTCTAAATTGTATTTAGAGACAAGCAGCAGAGCACTGACTGAAAGATCAACATTTGTCCTGTGGTTGGGTTGAGATCCTCTTTCTTCCACCAATTATTCTGGCTTTTTCCATCAATCTTTATGTGCAGCATTTACAAATATTCTATTAGTGTAGAAAATTAAACTAAATTTAACACTAATTCTTATTTGCACTTTTCAAACCACATGTTTCTTTTCTGTCTCTTGCAGCCTCTCTTAGTGAAGGACCCCCGGCAGTTTGCAGCTCAGAAATGTTAGATTTGAGCCAGTTAAACTGCTCAGCCTCCAGGTTACCACCTCATGGAAACAGGTTGGCCATCTTGACCATGACCCTGGGCATCATCTCCAATATCTTGGCTCTCTTCTTCTTAGTTAATGCCTATTCCCTGCAGCGGCGGCGCTCCAAAGCTACATTCCTCTTATTTGCCACATCCCTGGTGATTACAGACTTCATTGGCCATGTGATTATTGGTGCCCTGGTCATCCGACTCCACCCTTCAGAAGGTGTGAGCACAAAAGAAGGCAACATTTCTGCTGGCCTGTGCTGGTTCATGGGTGGCAGCATGGTGTTCTTCGGCCTTTGCCCTCTCTTCATGGGCTGTGCCATGGCTGCAGAGCGATGCCTGGGTGTTACCAAGCCGCTGCTGCACTCATCCTTGGTCACCAAAAGACGAGCAAAAGTCTGTCTGGCTGTCATCTGGTTGGTAGCTCTGTGTGTGGCATTGCTGCCGTCCTTTCGACTTGGCTCGTACACCTATCAGAAACCTTATACATGGTGTTTCATCAAAGTTCTCAATAATACTGAGAAGGTAGATGTGGTTTTTGTAGCGCTGTTCTCGGGACTTGGTTTGATCTCGTTAGCTCTGGCTTTAGTGTTTAACACCATCAGTGGACTGACTCTGGTGCTGGCCCGGCTCCGGAGGCAGCCCGGCTCCCATCACTCAACCAAGTCGAATGACATGGAGATGGTGGTGCAGCTGGTCGGTATCATGGTCACCTCATGCATCTGCTGGAGCCCTCTGTTGGTAAGTACCAGGAAATGCAATAAAGGGAGAACAAAGTTAGGTCGTGTTTTAAAAACAAGATAAGGTGTATTATTAGCTGTGCACCGCAGCTGTGAGTCAGGACTGTGCTCAGCTCAAAGTGACAACGTCTTGCTGATGCATAGACCTTTACTTCATCCAACTTTAACCTGTCCAGAGGTCCAATGAGCAGTGCCACCTAAAAAAGTCCCATATTTGCAACAGATTTAAGACACTGTTTTGCTCATTGTGAGACTTTTGTGTCTCTGGTGGCTGAAAGTTGTGTGTACAGCTTCTTTAATTTATTTTCAGTTGCAGTACAAATAAACAGAAATTGAATTGTAATTGTAAAATGTTTGCAAATTATGTAAAAAATATGATAATTGATTTCTTACAGAAATCATGTATTAGGAGATAGAGGAGTAGTCCTCCAATAAGAAGCTTCTGGGGTTTGAACTCCAGCTTTCAAAGTCCACATGTTAGTTTTTGTGATACTGATCCTCACAAATGCATTATCTGTGCTAATGTGAGCGTGTGTTTCCTAGATAGAAAGTCTTCTATCTTTAGAACAATATGCACTATGTGAATGGGGCCGTTACTGTTATGTGCACTGAGTGGCCAACAAAACAAAAACAAAGTCCTATATGTATAAATGAAATTCATTTGGGAGCAGGAAGAATTGCATATCTCATTCAGCAGAACCAGTTAGTTCCCACACTGCTAATATTAGATTTTCCTCTCTAAATAGGACGTTATGGCTGGCATGGCTCAGTGGGTAGAGTGGTCGCCCTGCAGCCCAAGGGTTGTCGGGTCGATCCCCAGCCATCGAGCTCATGTTGAGGTGTCCCTAAGCAAGATACCGAACCCCTAATTGCTCCTGCTGGGTCGTGGTTGAGCGCCTTGCATGGCAGCTTCCACCATCAGTGTGTGAATTAATCATTTATACACAATGTAAAGCACTTTTGGTGCCTTGATAAAGCGCTATATAAATCTTATTATTATTATTAGTTACTGTTAAAAGTTTAAAAACATAGATATTCATTCATAAAGTCATGTTTTCTCTTATAACTTTTCAGTTTACTAACCACTCTCAAGATGAGACTCATCTGAACAAACAAACAATCATTTCAATATGCTTTTAATACTCCCGAACTTAGCAGTTTGATTCAGCAATGACTTGTGAACCCTGCAGGTGTAAAGGAGTCTATGAAGTTACAGAAAACTGTAAAGTAGGCACGATTGCTTTCTTATTGCATTTTTATTAAATCTTTGGAAAAAGCTAAAACAGGGAGTCTATTTTTGAAGAAGAGGCAACTTTAATTTGCTTATGTCTGTATGAGAGGATTATATGATCCTATAAGCTGCCAACAAGCCGGGGTCACATAGCAGCAGTTCACTGGAAGAAATTGTACTCATTCTCCTAAAACTGCAACTCTAATAAACTTGTTGACAACATTCAAGGACTGAACAACACAGACACACTCAGTCCTTACTTTGGAATGATGACAAAGTGACCTCAATGTGTTTGTAAAAACACAGAGTTCTGCTACCACTAGTAGGTTTTCATTTGTACAGCAAAGCCATTCACCTGGTTTAACTAGACCTGGCTTAACTGGCTTTGCTAGAGATCCTGTTCTATCGTGTTATAGTAGTTTATTACATTATATTTATTACATAGTTTAATATTACAGCTTTAAAATTGGGCTTTAGGTGCGCTGTAGTGCAGCAAAGTTCACTCAGCCTTTTTTTTAACACAAGAAAAGGCTGCATATAATTTAAGCCTTTTTGCAGTTATACTGGTAAATCTATATCCCAAACTACATCACACGGTCACTTTTAAAACACTTGTAATTAACTGATGCTGCTACAATGCTGTTTTTAATACTTTTGTTGTAATTCCAGCTTCCAGGTGTGAGACACTAATTTTGTTTTTCATAATAAATAATAATATTTCTTCCCTACAGATCTTTGGCTTGATGTCAGTGGTCCGCTTCTACATGCTTGATGCCAGTGGTCCGCTTGGGGACGATCTGTGCAGGTACATAGACCTGATAGTGTTGGGAGTAAGGTTTGCTGCATGGAACCAGATCCTCGACCCCTGGGTCTACATCCTGCTGCGTCGCAGCGTGCTCCGCAAAATCTACCTCATCGCCAAGTGCCAGGCAGGACTGAGGGGTACTATGATAAGCCGCTGGGAGCAAAGCTCTGTTCCCAGCTTGGACAAAAATGCAGTCAACCAAGTCTGAGCAGAGAGACTGACTGACTTTGTGGACATACTTTGTAATCAGGTAGCTGAATGCAAAGACCTTTATAAAGAGACTTTGGGGGGCAACTTTGAGGCTATAATGGTGGAGCAATCCAGCTTTCAAAGCTTGTCATTTTTCAGTTCTTTCATTTTAGATCTGCTCATGGATTCAATAACATTTCTTTCTTTTCATACATTTACATATTAACTGTTGCCTGACCTGACAAATGGAAGCTAGCTAATGCTATATTTTGCACAAAATATCATCAAAGTACTAATGTTTACTTACAATAAGTGAGCATTCCTTAATATTCTATTTACATTATTAAAGGGTAAAGAAGTATGTAAATGCAGCACTAACCACGCTTTTGTGCTGAAAGACTCAATGAATTTTAGAAGGGAAATTTTAAAGTCTGGTTTTATCTCCAATTTAAATTTTCACCAGCTTTAAAAGTTAAAAACCTTCTTGCATGGTGACTTGGTCTTATCCAGTAGCCACAGAAGAACTGAACTACATCAGAATAACCATCAGAGGGAACTCAAACCCAGAAGTATAAGTGTTACAATAATGTTATGTCTTCTGCTGAATGTACTTTTTAAAGGAATGTTAATATTCAAATAGTATGGAGATTATCTGTGTTTGAGTTTATAAGTTATTTCACATGTTAAACTTGTTGTTTGTGTGAAATAATGTCAGATTTTGTAAGTTAATACTTAAATATTACCCTCAATTTACTGAGGATGTGTAAAGAGCTTTTAAAATGAATGTAAATAAAACAGTGCAGTTATGAAAATTTGCATTTAATTTTCTCTGCCTTGTTATAAAAAGGAGGGTATGTGGATGGTTAATAAATACGATAGTCGGTATGCTCATACAATTCCACAGTTAATAAGCAGTAATCTTGTAAAACCCAGCAGCAATCATTCAGTCAGTCTGAGTCGATTCTTGTATTTGAGTTTCTTTAGAGTTCCCTGTTTTCCACAAAAATGCTTCTTTGCTATGTTTTCTGTTATGTTTAGATATAACAGAGTTAAATGACTTCAGAAACAAACTAACAAAAAAAACCCTGATATCTCTGAAAGTGGTTAGACTGGATTGAGAGTAAGTGAAGAAGCAGCCCAAGGTCCGGCTCCTTGCAAGAAAGATATTTCTTAAAAATGAGGGATGGCTCAAGTTTTTTGGACAGTACTGTTGTTCATATTTTACTGAAAGGCGAGTGTGATCAGCAGCAAAGGTGTACATCTGAGTAAGTTTGGACTGTGCTTTCAATAACTGAAATGGATTATCTACAACGGTCATTCAGTCAAACTAAACATTAAATCAAGAACACCACTGAGCGTAGTGTGTGGATTTAGGCTTAACTCAGTACCTGCATGTTTCCAGCCACCTGTGTCAGCCTTATGATGACAGTTCAGCTCAGCAGTAAGTTAAAGATTAAGTGTACTGCGATCGAATACTGATCCTTCTCAGCACAATTTATGTCCAACCAAGTTCACGTTGTCTTCAGATGGACATGTTTTCTAAGAAGTGTCAGTGGTCTGCTGCTTTTAATTTTTGTCAGTTGTATCACATCAGATGTGCATTTATCAACACTGAAGCATTTCAAATCTAAAGAAATGGTTGAACTGATTTGAAATGTTTGCTAAGTCTCATATTCAACAGGAAAACTCTACACTCGCCCTCATGTGCGTGATTACCCCTGTTTCAAGCTCAGGTCTTCTATCAGAGGCCTGGGATCTTCAGTGCATTTTCTGAGCCGTGAACGGCGCTCTTCTGGACAGAGATCTCGGATGATGTTCCTCGGAATTGTTGGAGCTGATCTCCCAGGAAGTCACAGCCCTGAGTGCTCTGATAACAGCTGGCACCACTATTGCCTTCATTCATCACATGTTTTCAGTCTATCTGTTGTGGAGCAATATATGGCAATAATCATACAAGTATTCATGAATACTCTAACTACTCAGCTGAAAAGGACTTACCACAAATCATTCCTTCTACTCTTCAAAATAGTAAATAGTAGGAATGTTTTAAGATTTAAGATTCAGTCAGAGTTATAATATTTTAGAGGAAAATTGTGACGTTACAGTACTCCTTTCAGTTAAAAAAAAGAAAGGAAAACAGTAACATTAATAGTAAAAAAAATGTAGAGTAAGAAGTAGAATAAGGTACATTTTTACAATTTTTAGTATATTGTTTAAAGTTGTTCACAACTCTACCCATAGGTTGACACTTACTTTAAGTTTGTTGTATATAAGTGACCCCGAAATGTATGTTTGTTTGGGGTTTTTTTTTTTTTTTTTGGCTTATTGCTGTAAAAAAATAATACTATAAGATGGCAAAGAGTATATGAAGTGAAAATTTTGAACAAATGTCTTTTGTGCCATGTATTTAGTTACTCCACTAACAACAGTGTAACTTTGATCTAGTTTTCAAATGCTTTACATCTAGTGTATAGTACTGTTTTGGGCATTTTAGAATAGTGTCTCCAAGATCTAACTTTTTCTAATTCAAAAACACACATTAGACTGCCATTATGAAAATATGACTAACCCATTTGAATACTTTGTTTGTACCCAGTGGTGACAGGCCTTTTTATTTTGATGGCTCTGACAGTTTCATTGACATAAATACTTGCTTCTGAGGAACTGTTTTTAGTAAGTGGCACGCTTTTGCAAGTTACCCTCTAGGTTCTGCAGTTTGTACTAGTTGTTTTAAGAAACGCACTAACTGCTGTGCAAATAAATAAATAAATCCTGATCTAAATTCCAGTCCAGCTGGTGGCGGTAATACACCTTTAAGCCGGTTTGTAAGCAGCCAGCAAATGTGAAACGAACCGTATTTCGAAGCACGAAGAAGAGAGAGCACAGTGCGTGGTACAGTGTTTATAAACTCAAAACCTCAAAAGAAATAGAGAGAGGAGGGAAACATCAATTATTCATTTGTTTTTTTGAAAAAGGTAAGCCATAGAAGCAGAAATGGACTCAGTTTGTTATTATTGGTATTGTGAGAAATTCCACACTCGTGATTATACAAGTGGCATTGTCATGTTAGCTTACGTAAGCTAACTACATTAGTCAGTACAACCCGTAGTTTACTAATACTGAATTGTTATAGATTTGACCAAGATTTGTTAAAGCAGTTGTCCGTAGTTTGTGGCAAGCCCCTGTCATGTTCACAATCTCCATATAAACACCCTGCCTCAATCTGCTGCGCAGGTTTTTGCGCACATTCGCTGCTAGCAGCACTTACGCAAAGTGTACCCTTCGTTTATTTGGTCCGATATGATTTGTGTCTCCTTGTTAAATGCTGACTTTAATAACATGATTTACTGACGGTTTAATTAGTAAAACAGGAGCTTGCCGGTCCGGCAGTCGTGACAGCATGGCCGCTGCAGCGCCATTGTGGGACGAACACCAGGCCTATGAGGAGCTGCTGTACTGGGACAGTCTGATTCAGGAAGGCCATCGGCTCCTACCGGATCACTTTGATAGGTATTATATCATCACACCTAGACAAATAATGACTTGACATGCATTTAAGGCAGGACAGTAGCTCATTTCCCCAGCTAAACTTGTGCGGTGTGCATGTCATATAAATTCATAACGGAAATATTTAGTTTTAAAGTTAGATGAAACCCATGCATGTTACAGCTATGTCCCATCAGGTAGTAGGTAATTTTGCCACTTAATTATTCCACTCATGAACTGTTAGAGAGACTTGCAATTTGCAGTTGAATGATCAAGTTTTCAGTAATCCTTAACTATTAGGTTTAACACTTATTCACAGTTATAATACCTGCTTTGATTGTATTAAGAAAAGAAAAGAAAAAAAAAAATCAGTGATTATATGTGTTTTCTCTATTGTTTCTTCCCAGATATGAGGAGCTGCGTTACTGGTATGACTGCCTGTGCTACGAGGAAGAGCTGAGGCAGTACCACGACTACATTGCTGCTATTGAAGATATTGAGGACAGACATCATGTTGAGGTTGTTCTTTCATCTTTTAGATAACTCTAAGGGCTTTGTAATTTAAATAATTTAGTCCACTGCTGCTTTCACATTGACCTTTTTGTGTCTGTGTTTTCTATAAATGTATTTCCTTTAGTTTTATATATATATATATATATATGTGCGCGCAATTTTTACAATTATAAATCTTAGTTTTATCTTCATATTAAAACTTTTTCTTATTTGTTTTTAATCCAGGAACCCATCGCTCCTCGGAAGCACTCAGGGCCGCTTGACCGTATGGTAATGGCCAAACATGCTGAAGTGTATCCCTCGGCAGAGGACCTTGAGGCGGTGCAGAAAATTATTTCCCATGTGGAGTGTGCCCTTAAGATTGTGTCTGACAAGATCGATGCTCCAAAAGATGGCAATGAAACAACAGAGGAAGGGAGGTAAGCGAAGTCCCCAAGAGAATGAATGAAAATTAAAAGTAAAACTTAACATTTAAATGAGGGTATATGGTGACAGGTGTGTTTTTGGGGCCTTTTGCTTTAAGGTCCACTTACCCCTTTATAGAAATGGTTAAATTTATTGTAATGCAAAGCAGCTTTGAGTGATCACATTTTATGAATTGGCACAATACTTCTGCCTTGAATTGTGAAAAATACTTCCGATAGCAGTGTATACCTCTGTGATCACAAAACCAGATTGAGGAGTTTCTTTTTGGGGATCAATATTCCAGCCCTCTGCTAGAATTCCAGAAACTTTTCAGTGTGGAAGCCAGGAAGCAGTGAGCTCATTTACATGACCTTAAACATCCTATAACCAGGAGTAATAATTCATTATAAAAAATTATAATCAGTTCGGTAGCGTCTACGTGCACTTTTGAAATGCAATATTTGGGAAAAACTCTAGTCTACACTTTCTTGTCCATTATCCGTACGTGCGCGGGTAGTGACGTTATTTTCCAAACAGCCAGTCTTTATTGAACACAGCGGGTCTTAAAGCCCATTTAAGCCCATGCACAAGCATTTGAAGACAGGTTATGCAAGTGTTTAGGGCGTGTTGGGCGGTTGTTATAAAATGTATAGTTTTGCATTAACGCTGCCAAACGGTGTCTGAAACTAACATCGGCTCACGGGAGTGACGCTGAACTTGGCACACTAGTGGAGGAATTGACCTAACAACCATGGCAACGTAAAAAACGCATGGAAGTATGAGGGCGGCGACGTATGACAACGTTTGAAATGAACTTTGTTATTTATGTACGTAAGGGAGCATAAATGGGGCTTTAGAGTAAGCTCTTCATGTGGAAGCTAAAAAGCCTGCAAAATAGTCTTTACTTAGTTTATAGACATCAGATTATTGGAGAGAAATCTAGTTGCGTCCATCAGATTTCTCATGAAAACTCACTCACTCAGTCCAAGTAATCACGTAGACAGCATAATTTGATATCCTTTGTCAGATAATGGCAGTTATCTGATTATGAGAAATTGGATTAACACCTAGATTTGTCCTTAATACCACAGTGTCTTTGTGCACATACAGTAGAGCCATATATCTAATTGATTACCTTTGCCAAGGCTGAAATCATGTATTTTGCGGTGTTGGATTGTCTGTCATCTGTCTGTTACCAACATAACTCAAAGTTGTGAACGGATTTTAATTAAATTTTCAGGAAATCACATAAATAGAATAACGAACAAGTGATTTGATTTTGGGGGTGATCTGAATCGCCTGCATTCAATTCAATTGGAAATTTTTTTATTATTTTTTTATTTTTAAGGATTCTTTACTATGGGGACATAGGCATAATTTTGCCATTAGAGCTTTTAACTAAAAAATAATGCACACAATCATTGGATGTGCAAAAAACGGTTGCTTGTTAACCTCTTCCATTAAACAGCCGGAAAAGACGAAGTCATGTGAATGGAATTCAATAAAAAAATGTGATGACGTGCGGCAGCAGGAAGTTGGAGCGTAAACAAAGGACCGCATTCACACATATGCCATGTTGTTGGCTTGCTAACTTATTAACATATTAGCAGCTCACACTAAAACTGTGGCTGCTGGCATGTTCAAAGATCAAACGTTTTGAAAATGACAGGAAGTTGCATCACAACGTGCGTACATACTCCAATTATTACAGTTTTTATTATTATTATTATTATTCCAAGTTATTGGATTTTGGTGGTCATATAAACGGGCTCATTGAATCTGGTCTAATAGCATAGGTTAGCATGATGTGTGATACCATACCAACTTTATTTTAAAGCACAGCTGAACAAGGTGCTGCACACAAGTAAACTGATGTTTAATTTCTTAATTGTCTATAAAATAAATGGCACAAATGCAGTTTATTTTAGTACTACTGTTTTTCAGTCATTAGCATAATAATTGTTTGTTCTTTCCTCTTCCTATGCCAATAAAAGAGAAGATTCAAAGGGGCGTGTTTTGCGTGGAGTTATGAGGGTTGGACTGGTGGCCAAAGGACTCATACTGAAAGGAGACGAGGCCCTGGAGTTGGTGTTGCTTTGCTCAAACAAGCCTACGATCACCTTGCTTAAACAAGTGGCTGAAAAGTTAACTGAACAGTTAGAGGTATTGTAGAAAAGAATATCTATGTGTTTTATGAGCTATTAAGTAGGCCTGTCGCGATAAGCAATAAGTCAATTAATTGAACGATAAGAAAATAAGAGCACGATAAGTTTGCCGGCCGCGATAATTTTTTTTCGGCCCCCCTTTACCATAGACTGTGTATGACAATAGGTTTCACTATGGAGTATTTCGACCAAACGCTCTGGTTTCTTGCGGAGTGATCTCTCTAGTGTCACACTTGACTGCAGCATGTTGCAGCACGAGCCGGTAAGCCGCATTTGTTTTGCACGGCTGCCAACACGCAATGGCCGTGAGACTTGCGTATTTAAGTGGCTTCTCACGCTCTTGCGCTAAACCTCCGATTCTCATGCTGAAATATGTAAATAATAGATGCAAGCATCTCCTCTTTTAT
The DNA here is from genome assembly GCF_017639745.1 of Melanotaenia boesemani. Lineage (NCBI taxonomy): Eukaryota > Metazoa > Chordata > Actinopteri > Atheriniformes > Melanotaeniidae > Melanotaenia > Melanotaenia boesemani. The sequence goes on along the minus strand of NC_055685.1, from coordinate 31,987,512 downwards.
TGTTTCGCTGCTTCCCACATGTAAGCAGAACACACACATTCTAGCTTACGACGTCAGTACAAAGCCCCCACTTCCTGGTCTACCGTAATAACCCCTGTAATCCGCAGGCACATTACGCAAATAGAATCAGCCTATATACTACCGTATATGACAAAATACACATTAAGAGCAATGCCGGCTAATCGAGAGGTTTGGGAGGATTCCCAGTGGGCCGCATAACTTTTGGGCCGGTGTCCCGGCGTATGTGAATGTGGTATCCCAGCTAACTGCTGGGTTGTAGTTACTTATAAGGCCAACAGAGGGCAGAATGACTTTGTTTCACAAGCAGTAGATTTTGAAGAGCAGAAGAAGAACACGGGTTTTTGTTCGATGTAAAGTGCTGAAGTTTGGTTCGTCATTAAAACCGGCATGCTTGTCTACTTGTCTGGAGTTTATTTGAAGATGCAACAGTGAAAAAGGCGCTTTTATTTATTTAGTTTATTGACCTTTGAAAATGTGTACTTGCATTATTACGGCATATGTCACTATATTAGTTGAGAATGGTCTCAAAATGACACATTAGCGCTCTGCGCAATATTATCGTTTATCGCGATAATTTCTGAGAAAATTTATCGTACAGCTAAATTTGTTATCGTGACAGGCCTACTATTAAGAAGACATTTAATAGGATTTAAGTTTTTGTTTTGTCTTTTTCTTCCCCTTTAGGCAATTTCTGCTGGAACATATGCAGTGAGCCATTATCCAGAGGATGCAACCATTGTTGTGAACAGCTGTAAGAAGTCAGTCCTGACTCTTACTATCCACTTGACATCACCTCTTGTGAGGGCAGAGCAAACGAATAACACTACAGAGGAGGAAGGTGCGTAAGTTAGCTTAGTTTCCAGTTAGACTTCAGCTCTCACAGGCCTGCTCTGTGTGTTTTCAGTATGCAGTCGCTGTGCTGCTCCACTGATCTAATAAATCTGCCACACTGCAAACCTGCAATCGTGGAATTCCACCAGACAGGAGCTGCAACAGTTTTCCAGCAAGATTTTGTCCCATTATCATCTCACTGTCAGAAATGGAGCATATGATCCTCAACTGGAAAGATAATCAGCTGACCAGAGTCAGCTGTTTCTGCATTATCTAAAAAGTATGGCTGCCCTCCAAAATAATTTTTTTTGGTGGAACAGCAGTCACCGTTTACAGCAAAAAGTTGACTTTTTGTTGCAGTTTTATAATGGATATAATTTAGACTTCCCACACAATGGTAGTTGTGTGCTCTTACACACGAGAGAGAGGACCTCTGCTCGTTCTCATGCTGCCAAACAAACATCATAGCATACGCAGAGAGGCAGTTCCATCTTCCAGACAGGACATACAGTCAGCTCCTCAGTGAGAAAACATAGCTTACCGTAGCAGAAGGGGTCAGTAGTTTGTAAATAAACATCAGCATGTGCTTTTGGTTTTTCAGTAATCTCAAACGGCTGTCTTCAGTCGTAATATCAGTTGGTTACAGCATTTCTTTTTCTTAATATGGCCATGTTGTTAAAGTGTTGCTTGTTTTGGAGAAATAAGGAAAAAAAGGAGGAAATTGCATGCGGTAAGAAAGCTTTTAGGTTTGTGTCATCACTGCCACATTCTTCCTGGGTACTCATATGCTGGGCCGATAAGCCAATCAGAGTGAGCTTTCTCTAAGATGATTAAGGCAGCAGTTCATCCAGTTAAATTGGTTGAAAACTTGATTGTTTGATTAAAGCAGTCCCTCCCTCCTCTGACCATAGAGAGGGAAGCTTAGTATTACTGTATTGTGTTTGAGAAGTTAATGTCAAGTTGTATTACTCAAGTGTCTTGTATGTAGTGCAATGACAATAAAGTCATGTCTCTGTCTCTAATACAAACTCTCTGAATTTGACCAAGTAAGTATATTGGCTGACTACTTGACTACAGTCTGTTTGGCATTGAACAGACTGAGAAAGGAGGCGCACGACAGCTGATAAGGATGTGAGTGTGAGAGGAAAAATAAGCCATTCTATTGTGAAAGCTTGAGTGTAGGTATTAAAGATGGTGATGATCAGATATCTTGTGGTTACAAGTGGGAGTTGGACTAAGAAAGCAGTCCTTTTGCTGTAGATCCAGATTCATATTTAGAGCAAACTGAAGAGATGCTTTGAAGACGCTGTGTGTAGTGGAATCGCAACTGTCTGCTATCAACTCTATTAATCACATTGCAGCCAAGTCCAGTGGAATCCAGAGATTTAACCCTACAATATTTGTCCATTATATCTTATTAAAACTCAGTGGAGCTTGTACAGTGTCTCTTTGTTGGCTGTTCTCTTTCCTGAGAGTCCTGGCATCTTTTTATTTTTATTTTTTTATATATATATATATATATATAAATTTCTATTTGAGGCACTACATATCTTCTGTAGTTGCCGATACATTCTGCTCATGTTGGCTATGACACAACCTCAGTCATAAGAACAGCTGTTTATTCTTGTTCCCATGTTTAAAGGAAAGGCATCTTTCCAAATAACAAGTCAGAAGCGCGCATTGCATGCCCTTGATGCTGAACATGTACATTTGGGGCCAGCTGCAGCAAAACTGATAGGTGGTTTACATTTTGGAGAGTTTCAATTTGTAAAAAATAATTGCAAAACAAAAAGAGCCAAACCATCCTGTGTTGAGTTGAATTTTCTCGCTTGTAAAGTGTCTGTAAATCTTCTGTGTTAAACAGCATGAGCTGTATTCACATGATGTTTAAAGTTGCAGAGAGTTTATGTAAAGGTCAGGAATGCTCAAATGTTGAACCATACCAGTGTCAGTGCAGTTTTAGTCGGTTCACTACACTGCACACTGGAGATGCTCAGTGAAATCCTTGTTAATACTGATCTTGTCTGAAGCCCTCAAAGTCATTCGTAGTTAAACATTTCAGTGCTGGCACATCATATGAAGAACCTAGTTTGATTTGACTAGTGTGTGTGACAAACTTTTTTGTTGGTTGCACCAGTGCACCTAACATTTCGAAGGTCTAGGTGTAGGACTTTTATCTCTCTAAATGTCTGTCTGCGTATTCTGTGTTTATTCCCTCTACCCAAGCTCAGGGGAGAATGACACCATAATGAAAAGCCAGTTAAAGGCAGAGAAGATGTGGGTCTTTACCTCCTGTTGGCTCTGCTTTGCACTGTGTTGTGGTTTACTTTGTAATTGTGGCCAGCACATTAGGCATCCAGTATGATGACCTACACGGACAATAACAACTAATTTTGGCATTGAAACTGGAGTCAATTGTAAAACATGTAAAATGGTGGAATTTGTTCATGTTGGTGTGATCTGTTGTCACCACCAGTTTGAGTTTTTCGCGGTTCCTAATCCAAAGAAACAAGAAAAGCTCCCCATCTGTGTGGCATCACCTGAACTGAAAAATATGAAAAAGCTGAATGTGTTTCTAGTGATGCATCGGGTTAAAAATATACTGGCTGACAAACCAGGAGGAGCGTTGGCAGGAAACTAGAACAGCCTCCATCAAACTCTCCCCCGTATGTTTGGCTACAGTATATGCCTCCAGGTGCAGCTCAAAGAGAAGCTGCCTTTCACAATTTCAAGTCCAAGTGGATCATTTTCAGGAAAAAGAATGGATTAACTGAAAATCCAGGAGAGGAAAATTTACCAGAAGCAGCACAGCCTCGTGGTCCTTTTCAGAGTTTCCAATGTTCCGTTTCGTTCAGTTCAATGAAGCTCAAATGTTTAGTTTTACCACTGCTTCAAGTAAAGATAAACATTTTCTTAAACCTTATTCTTGTTCACAATAATTTACATAAGGCAATGATCACAAAGCGATCCTTAAAAATGTATTAAACGTGGCACTGAGAAAAATGCTGTAAAAGTTTGGGTGCTACTCAGTTTTTTGCTGGTGCACCAGAATTGTAAAGTTAGGCGCACCAGTGCAACCAATGCAAAAAGTTAGCTTGGAGTCCTTTTACATATTCACGGCTATACTGTTTGTCATTGGCAAACAGTATAGCTGCATACTTTGTTTTTAATTACATCCTGTGATGGAATTGTTATTTCTGGTGTTTTTAAAGCACTCTTGAAGATTAGGCCACTTTAATTTTATTAGAGACATTGGGTAAAGTACCAATAGTATTATGATTATTTCCATCATGATGCAGGATGCAGCCTTTTAGGAGCATACTTGCATACTTTGTGTGTTCGCATGTTTTTTTTTTTTTTTTTTAAATCACATCTTGGTAGAGCACACATTAACCTGCAGCAGTCTGAAACTTGTTTGAGATGAATCAAACTGTCTTTGTAGTGAAGGAACAGTGATCTAAAACTTGCCCAAAGCTGGTATGGCTCCGTTTAGTTTTTTCCCAGCTTTTTATAAGCTAAAGCCACATGTGGGCAGGGACTGATCAGTTTTGCTGCAGTTTTGGGCAAACGGGGAGTTTCTCTAAATGCTTGTGGTTTACAACTGATTTCCTTATAGTTTGTCAAGTTTGTAGGAACGCTGGACCTTTGACCAACTGGACACACTGTCTCAGGAGGTGGGGGGAGCAGCAAACCCAAGCCTAGGCGCTGAGGGAAGGGGGTGTTTACTGTACTGCAGTGCACATGCATTCACATCATAACAAATCATGTTGTTAATGCTGCTCTGGCAGTAATTTTGCTTACACTTTCTACACTCTGGGGGAGAAGACCAAAGATTTACACATTAGGGGTTTGGAAACCCCTTCCCCTGCTGCTGCTGGTTTGGGAAAAGCTGCTACTCCCTGAGCTGCAAGACAGAGCCCACCCCCTTGGTCAAACTGTACCTTTTCTTCTTACCCCACCTCGTCAATAGAAACGCAAACGGTCAACGATCCGCCGGACGTTCTGGACAGGCAGAAATGCCTAACTGCCTTGGCGTCTCTCCGCCACGCCAAGTGGTTTCAGGTTTGCATTCACGTCCTTATTTGTACATAAGGTTGAATTGTTTCTCTTCTTGTTTTCTGTCCATCTAAAGACAGTAAGAGCACATATTTTTTTATTAATGTAACTTATAATCTTAAGAGTTTAAGGGAAGCTGGAGGATGATCTGCTGATCCATACTAATGATAGATATGGATAAATCATTGGTACTGATGCCAGCATTGGATTTGAGACTGAGCTCGCTTAGTTTCAACTCCACTACTGAGCAAAGATCTTAAATGCCTAACACCTGACATAAAAGTCCTTGCAACTGTTTATCGAGAGATTGCTGAGTAGTTTTCACCATTCTGTGCTTGCTCTGTTTTCTGAATCGTTTCATGGAAACTCAGAAGGCACAGAGGTGAGGTGTTTCCAGAGGCTGCAGGCCCTTTAACTGAACAAGAGTTTGTTTTTTTCTGTCTTTAGGCTAAAGTCAACAATCTAAATTCTGCTGTTATGGTAATCCGAGTCATGAGGGATTTGTGTAATCGTGTTCCTACCTGGATGCCTTTGTCAGGATGGGTGAGAAATCTACTGGTCCATTTCCTCCAGTAACTGTATGTTAGATGATGGCAAAAGACATCAGGTTCACCAGTTACCATATTTATGAATAATAGAATATAGCAAAAGTACCTTTTTCCATCAAATTGCAGACAGGTAGGGTATCTCAAATGAAAATTATATTGTAGTTAGGCGGCTGCTTTTATTGTAAAAGGTATTTATCTCCAGAATTCACATTTAATCTCCCCCCTCTGCAAAGTCATGAAAACCCTGATAGGTCTGACACTATTTTTTGTTGGTTGAATACTTTTGATTTTGCCTTTATATACTACATTTAATAAATAAATTTAAAACTAAATGTTTTCCACATTCTTGTTTGATTTCCCTTTTTTCAGCAAACCTTGCAGATATGATCTATGATCACTTGTGTCTATATTATTAACATATTGGGCACAAAAATGCACAAAATGTAATCAAATTTAAAAGAAGTACTATTTATTATTACAATAAATCCCCACATACGCTACTTTTTTATGTTTAGTAAAGTTATAAAATATTGTAAAAGTCCTTGGTATACCAGGAGAGGGAGAGTAACTACCACCAGTTGTACACGTACCACAGTTTTAGAACTAGAGGTCTAAGTTATTTTTTTTTTTTTTTTTTTATATTTCTTGTTTGTTGTTTTCCCCATGTAGCCTCTTGAACTGCTGGTAGAGAAGGTTATCAGTACATCAGATAGACCGATGGGAGTGGGCGAGTCCTTCCGCAGAGTTTTGGAGAGTGTTGCCTCTGGAATCCTCTTGGAAGGTGAGATTTTATGAGTTACCAAATCAAGAGTGAAATCTGTTTAGATCAGCTCCAATATTGATAGAATATTTAAATGCATCTGTTCAAAGACGGCCCGGGTGTTAAGGACCCATGTGAGAAGGAAGAGGTCGACGCCTGTGCAAGTCTGACAGCTCAGCGGTGTGAAGACATCACACAGAGTGCTCAGGTATTGTAACCCTGCAAACACATGCATATAATGTCAAAATAACAAACATAATTTTGTTAAACAATATCATGCATAACCTTTTTGTTTTCTTTAGTTTGCTTTGAGGCTTTGTGCATTTGGGCAGATGCACAAGGTGTTGGGGATGGACAGCAAACCTGTTAAATCACGGAAATATTTAAAATATCTGAAAGACAGAGATGGCACAGGTAGATGTCTTTTTTTATGTGTGTGAAGTCACATTTTCATTTAACATGTTAGTTCTTAGTTTTTTGTTTTGTTTTTTTTCCCCCTCCCGACCCCCGTGCAGCCCAGATGTCACCTACTGGACACTACAACCTGCCAACAAAGCGATCTCTCTCAGACGTGGAGAGCGAAGAAGACGACAACCAACTCAACAGCAAACAGAGGAAGTTTCTAAAATTCCAGAAACGCTTTCAGAGGAAAGGTTAGCAGTCATTTCTTTTGTCCAGAGAACATTCCCATGCCCCGCTGGTTGAGCTTAATTCAGTTTGAATTTAAGATATTGGGAGAGACTCTTTAAGTTACATACAGTAGATGGTATTATTAGTTTGTCAGCATTGTGCAGATGCCTGAGAACTTTTGTGTTTGTTTTTCTTCCTTCGTGTAGTAAATGATGATCTCAACATGAATGCTGTGATGCGTCTGAACCAGTATAAACCTGGCCTGGAGTACTGTCTTGCATCCCAGACTGGTCCAGTCCATGAGCCAGTCTTTACGATGGTTGTGGACCTGAACGGGAAGAGCTTTGAAGCAACAGGACCTTCCAAAAAAGCTGCCAAAGTTAACGTAGCCATCAAGGCAAGTTTGATAAATTTTAGTCTGCAGAACAATCTTCTTTGTAAAAAAAAAAAAAAAAAAAAATGGTAATGTGTAAAACATAAATAAAAACCTAATGGAAACACTTAAAGTTGGTTGAAAACGTTAACATAAGGGTGTGCTTCTGTGTCGGTTAAATAATGATCATAAAAATAAAGTATTTCATGATAAGTGTTGAAAGTTCTGCTGTGCACCTAAATGAATGTCAAAACCTTCTGTCATACACAGGTCCTGCAATACCTTGGTCTTCCAACAGGCCCTGAATCTAAATCAGAGTCCAGCAGTGATGCTGAAAAAATGCAGAAAGTAGCTGATGCTGCAACCACAGTCACTACTAAGTCAGAAGAGGTACCCGAGATTCTTCTTCAGGGTTTAAAGCTTCTTTTTAAAAGTGTACACTAAAATCTTTCCTTGTAGATGGAATAACTGCGTGTTGTAGCATGACTCACTTGTTGTAGCAACAGAAATATCCTCTCTTTATTTTTGTCCTCTTGCTGTGTGCAGATTGGTCAGGGTCCCATCTTGACAAAAAATGGCAAGAACCCTGTGATGGAGCTGAATGAGAAGCGGCGCAGTCTAAAGTATGAGCTGTCTGCAGAAACAGGGAGCAACCATAAAAAGGCTTTTGTCATGGAGGTGAGGTGGCTTTATCAAAAAGCAGGGAATGAATGAAAAAATTAATACATTAAATTAGATTTTGGAAGAGGATTGGTAGCCATGGTGAACCCCTGTGTGTCCCTGAGCAAGACCCCCCAGGTGTCAAAAAATGTCAGCCCACTGCTGGACGGTAAATATACAAGAAATTGTAAAATGCATGATGAATAAAGTCGAAATTATTATCATTAAATATGTACTTTTAGAGAAATGAATCTTAGTTGATCAGCTGTAAGGCAACATTTTTATGTTTTGTCTTTCCTGGCTCTCAGGTGGAAGTCGATGGACAAAGGTTCACAGGGAGGGGCTCGACTAAGAAAGAAGCTAAGGCCTACGCCGCCCTCGCTGCTTTAGAGAAGCTGTTCCCAGACGACAGCGACGTTTCTAGCACCAATAGAAATGTTGTTAAAAAGAAGATAACCTACACTGACATGGTAATTCATTTAACAAACACTTAAATGGCCATTTCCACATGATGTTATTTTCAGAGCACTTTACCGTAAACTTTCCACTGTCTCCTGCTCAACAGCACATCCCAGGATTCGGCACTATCCGCGGTATTCCTTCAGACTCTGGGTCCCGTGGCTGGGGTCCCAACAGAGGGGGCCGAGGCAGGGGCAGAGGCAAACAGTTTTCCTCAGGACCCAGCTATAACAAGAGTAAGGAATCTTACACTAAGTGAAAGCCTGTTGAACTTGTGCAACAAGCTGTTCACAGGGAATCACCCAAAAAGTTTTTTTTTTTGTTTTATCTCCACAGCAAACTACAGCTATGAGAGCAGCTCGGGAACTGGCTATCGTAAGTATCTCAATGTCTGTCTGCTCTGATCAGACTGGCTTTGGTTTGTTGTGGTATGGTTTTTGTTTATCTTTGTGTTTGTGGGTGTGTATGTACGTATTAAATAGCTATTGTACATTCTAGCTCCCTTGACTTGGTAAACATTAGTTCACTTTATTACATGGGTCCATAGTAAAAATAAATAGATACATGAAAATGGAAGAAAACTAAAAGATCACTTGATTTAAGCCTCACCTTTTTCAGAGTGATGTTGAAAAAAGCATTTACAAAGTATCAGAGAAGAAACAGAACCTAACTGAATTTTAACAACATTAGAAATTCAATTAGCTGGCTCCCAGCTCACTCGGCTCCCAATAGTCAGGATTGGTTCAAAGTCTGTCCTCGAGGGCTGCTGTCCGGCAGGTTTTGGATGTTTCCTGTTGCAGCACACCTGAATCAGATTGATGGGTCAACACGCTTGGGCAGAACTTAACAACAAGCTGTTAAGGAGATCCATTTAATTTGAATCAGGTGTGTTGAAGCAAGGATACCTCTAAAACCTGCAGGATTGTGGCCCTCTAAGATCACAGTTGGACACCCCTGTTCTACATGGACCATAAGGACTGTCTGATCTTGCCTTTCTGAGACTGTAGGTGGTGCTCTTCAGACTGAAAAAGAAATCCCCAGCCGCCCCACGCAAATTTATGTGAAGTGAAGCCTCTTTCCTGGCACTGAGTTATGTTAGACATGGTGGAGGGAACCCTGACTGGTTCTTAATATTTATTATGTTGTTAGTAGGTAGTAGCACTAGGTAACTTTCTGGCCTTCAAAAGTATGTGTTTCTAACTCGCTTTGATGACACAGTGACATTTGTTATGTACATTTCTGGAGGTGTTTTAGTGCACTTTATGCACCGCATCACACACCAGCAATAACAACACACTGGTTGTTTTGAATGTACACCATGGCTGATTCATCAGAGAAAGGCAAGGGGACATTATCGGAGAGGGACAGAGCTAAAAAATGAGGCAAGAGTCAACATCGAACTAACTTTAACTTGCTGGAGAGAGCTGTAGGTAGGATGCCAGGTGGATGCAGAATTAGGGGGCGCCTCACTGAGAAAGTCTGCTAAAGTTCAGTTGCACAACCTGTTTGTCAGCAGGTGAAAGAAATTATGGGATTTTAGTTTTAAAAAAATCTCAAGCTGGGAAAAAAAAAACAAGGCAAAACATGCAATGTTTAACTAAAGAATTAGATCAAATATTGCTCAATGTCCTCACAGCCTGTGTGGTGTGAACTAACAGACTGCTGATATTAGCAGAGCTGATTAACTTTGTGGGATCAAACAGAATTGAAATAGCAGCGATTCTGGTAACTAACAATGTTCTGTCCCTGTACCTTTTTATTCTTGGTGTCTCAATGATTAAGAGTCATTTCATTCTTCATTAATTAGTGCAGGGATGGACCATTTTGGTTCTGGAGAGCCCCAGTATTGCAGGTTTTGATGTTTTCTGCTGTAGCACACCTGAATCAGGTTAATGAGTCAACATGCTTGGTCACAACTTGACAACAGCCCAAAGTCACACGCTGTATACCTCGCTTTATGAAAACAAGACCATGTCAGCAACATTTGATGTTATTCATGTGTTGTTTTACCCGTTTTTCAGATAAACTGTATGATAACAATGCAGCCAGCACCTCAGGCAAAAGCACTGGTGTCGGAGGATCAGGCAGCAGCACTGGCTACGGCACCTTTTACCCAGAGAGCAGCTCCACCTACTCCTCTGCACCCGTCTCCAGTTCCAGCAGCTCTAAAGGAGAAAGCTATCATTCAATGCCTCCCCCTGCTGATCAGGAGAGCCCGTATAGCTACGGATATGGAGATGAGAAGAAGAAGATGCTGACTCAAGGTCATGGAGGAGACTACTCCATGTACAGCACAGCGTATCCCAGTTCTGTGACAGGAGGACATGGGTATAATAATTACAGTAAGGAAACAAACAAGCTTCCGCTGAGGATGCTTCCCAGTCTTGGTTTACTCTTAAAACTGTTGGTGCTGCAGATAAATTAAATGTTATGGTTTGTTTTCTTTTATACAGGCTGGGGGAACCAGTCTTCCTGGGGGAATCAGCAGGGATATGGCATGTACCAAGGCTTCGGAGGACAAAACCACAGCTCCTATTCTGGATACAACACAAATAACTAATCCTCTCACATGACATTTTTGTTTTTTTATCACAATCTTCAGCCTTGATGATGACCCTGAGATGCCACTTCTGTGAAGGAAAAAGTTTTTTTTTTTTTTCTTAAGCGTGTCACCCTGTTAAGTTTAACATCCGGTAAAACGATAGTCGTCAGTCTGTTACCTACATCACATCCGTGTTCAGAGTAGTGTTTGGGTTTTTTGTTTGGTTGTTGTTTTTTAAATTGTATATGTTCTTTTCCAGAATATAATTCTATTTCAAAGGTGATTGTAGTTTTGAACTAAATATTTCTTCCTCTCATTAAAGATGCTCTAATCTTAAAAAAAAAAAAACATTGAAAAACTTATTTTTCTTTTGTTTAAACTGACCATCAGTTTGCTTTCCTTGACACTGCAGTTGTTGATGTGATGTAATTCCTTGAAAGATGAAGCTTTGACACACTATGGCTAATATCAGAGAAGTGCTGCCATCCGAATGATTATGATTTAAAGCTGTCACTTGATCTTCCCTGAAAAATGCCCAAGCCATTCATCACATCAGTGTTACTTGATTATTTTTCTACACTCATGCATGCTGCAAATGGCTCCTGTAGCACATGAGCTTTCTGTCTAGGCTGAATGTTGTGTAACAGACAGCTGTTTGGCCAGTCAAGACTGGAGGCCATAAGGGGAAACTAGGGTAATGTAGAAATGAAGTCAATTACATTAAAAAGTTGCAAACCTGATTAAATGATACAGATTACTCTTTTACAGGACTATTTAGTGTTGGAATTGAACATTTTAACACTTTAATACAGGACTGGAATCTTACACCAACATGTTGACGATGGCATCAAGCTCCATAATTTCTGCAATGCAGCATTTGTTTCACAAAGCATGTCAAACTTGACAAATTACTTCCCCTTTAATCAGTTTTGCTTGTGGGGACAAATTGTTTTATAGTTTCTAACAGACTGAGCACTGATGTCTGCATTATCTATCAACAGCCTTAGTTGGTCTGAGAAAGTTGAGTTTAAAAACTTTCACAATAGGCCACCTTTGAACTGAGTTGTTTTACATAAAAGATCTTAGATCAAATGTCAGTTAAAACTGCTTTTTGTAATAATATTGCACAAGGCTGGGCAAACTACAGTATATATTTTGGAATTACTCCAAAAAGAGAGGAGGACAATAATAGGTAAAGTAGGGAAAAGGAAGTAGATAGGAAAAGAATGATTAATGTTGAAGTGGAAAAAGTGGAGTCTAGACACCAGCTATAATAACCATTGTGGGTCACGTGGTACCGATGACCCCTTCGTCCCCTACACTGAGTCAGGGTGTGAACAATGATCATGCCTCTGTAACGTGGCCGGCGGCTGCTCCTCCTGCAGCCTATCCTCCGGGAACGCTAATATAAGGCGAGGAGGAAGAGTGGTGTGAGGACCGAGTCATCCAGAGTCTCTCCAGTTATTGAACGTAAGTGTATTTGAGATTATCTTTGCAAACACTGAACCTTCACACTTGCTCTTTGTGTCTTTTTGATTGAATTCATTTCAAGCTGTTTTACTTTTATGTGACGTCTCTGTTAAGGGTGATGACGTTGACTTCTTTACTCAGGTATTTCCTTAAAAAAAGGCAAAGATGCAATCATCCTCTGATAAACATAGAAAGATGACCTCTGACCCTCCTGGCCACATAAACAAGGCCCCATTGATTAGCTTCTATTAACTCCAGCTGGGACATGTCAATGTGTGGCTGCAGCCAATCACAAGTCACCACCAGGCATGAAAAAACCAGATAACGTTACTTGATGTAATTGAAGGAAAGGAGAGAGAGGGGAAACATTGGTGTACATGGTGAACAGCAGTTTCTGATGCAGAGTTAATCGTGTTCTTTTTTTTTATTTTTTCATTTGATCACGTGCTGCTGACTTTCACTTTTGGTTTTTGTTTGATTTTTTGCTCTACTTCCTGTTCTTTGTTTACTTGCGTTCAGGACTGCCGTTCACAGAAGATCTTTTTTGCCTGTTTTTAAAGATGGCACTCACTCTTTTAACCACCTTAATTGTTGCCATTCCTGTAACCTACTGCTATCCTGCTGCTTTCCAAGAGCTGACTGAAAATGGCCGTAAGTATTTATGTTAAAGTTTATGTCAAGAGATCATAGCAGATAACTGAGGCCTTGCTTCTCTGTCCAAATTCACTGAGATGGGTTATTCTCTCCAGGAAACAGAACCTCAATTAAGTTTCTGGCTGTTGGTGACTGGGGAGGAGTGCCTTACCCACCGTATGTCACTGCCGTGCAGAAGACCACAGCTCAAGAAATGAGTAACATAGCAGACCAGATGGGAGCTGACTTTATTCTGGCTCTTGGCGATAACTTCTACTATAAAGGTGTGGATAGTGTGGATTCCCCTCGGTTTCAGGTTGGTTGAGTGTCAATGATGATGGCATTTCTAAAACTGTTTCATGAAGGTAATGACCCTGGTTTCTTCAGGAAACTTTTGAGACTGTGTACACTGCAAAGTCCCTCCGAGTCCCTTGGTATGTTCTTGCTGGTAATCATGACCATGCAGGAAATGTCAAAGCCCAGATTGAGTACACCCATAAATCTGATAGATGGTAAGCAGCTTATAAAATATGTTGTCATTGTTCACATGAACTGTCATTTCAAAGCTGTAAACTAAACACTTGTACTTTTTCCCTGTTAGGAAGTTCCCCTCTTACTATTACGAGCTGAACTTCCACATCCCCAGCACGGATAAGACTCTGACCATCATCATGCTCGACACTGTAATGCTGTGTGGGAACTCTGATGACTTTGTAGATGAGAAGCCAAGAGGACCCCTGCGTGCACTGGATGCCAATCGTCAGCTGGTCTGGCTGCAGGAGAGGCTGGCTCAGTCCAAAGCAGATTTCCTGTTGGTAGCAGGACACTATCCTGTGTGGTCTGTGTCTGAGCACGGACCCACAGACTGTCTGCTGCAGAGGCTTCGTCCTCTGCTTATTAAATACAATGTCACTGCTTATCTCTGCGGCCATGACCACAACCTGCAGGTTTGTTCAAGAAATTTAATCATCTCTGGTTTTCAATATGTGGGTTAGTTGTTTTTTAAAAGAGTTTTTTCCCCTCCCAACAGTACATTGAGGAGACTGGTGTGGGCTATGTGGTAAGTGGAGCTGGAAACTTCCTCGACCCTGACGTCCGTCACTGGAACCACGTCCCCAAAGGCTCTTTGAAGTTTTTCACTGGTCAAGCTTCAACACTTGGTGGTTTTGTTCATGCAGAAGTCACGAAGAACAAAATGACCCTGACGTTCTTCCAGGCTAAAGGCACTTCTCTGTATCGTACTGTCCTCTCTCAAAGGGAATTTTAAATGGACTTGACTACTGTTCCAGTAGTCTGTTGCAAACAGGATTAATCTGCAGTTGTTTCAAGTCGATTTAAAGCTGATCCTGCTTTTTAAATGATGGCATTATACTCTTTAAATTTTTAAAGAATCAATTTGTTTTACATGTGACTTTATTGTATGCTAAAATAAATACTGTTTATAAGTAATGTGTCAACAGCTGTGTTTGAAGCCTGCAGTTCAAATGTTTGGGACCCTCATGATTTACACCAAATGTTGACAAAGTGCAAACCTAAACCCAACTACAGGTGTAGATTTTGCTGCAAGAAATCATTTAATAGTTGTAGTTCATTTGGACCTTGTTTCCACATTAAGGAATTCCCTTTATTAGATTGTTACTTGATCCTTCACACATCTGCTTAATACAGAATAGGTCATCTTTATGATGCCAAAACTATGTTAAAGCCGTATTAAAAGTTGTGGCTGTCCACAGAAGATAATGATGGATGGCTGCAGGATCTGTAATGGACTCGTTAAAAAAAAAAAATTAAAAAAAAAAACTTTGAATAAATTTAAACCAATATCCAAGAGTGACAGTTAAAAGTTTGAAAATATGCATTTTATAGACCTTACCTGTAAAATGAGCTTTTTAAAAAAAAATTTAAGATAATTGTGTATAACTCCAGTTGAAACAATCATGTGATCTCAACGCGATTCCCTGAAAGGGGTAAAAATGTATATGATTTAAACCAGTTGCAGAGCCCACTAAACTCATTTAACTGTGCCCAGATTAAATTGGTCTTGATGGTTGAAACAAATCTTGATTTCCAAATATTTCCAAGAGTGAGATGCTGTACTTCAGCATATCATTTACAGCATACACTGGTCTACAGCCCAGCAACAGTAGACCATTTACAAAAGCACTGGTTTCAAATGTAGGCCAGATCAACCAGCTCTTAAGTCACTGAGGCTTTTTTTTATTCAGCATGTGAAGTTTAATGATGTCACGTTGAAGGACGAGACGGGAAAAGTCTTTCACAGTTACAGCTCTTTTGTCGTCACAGAAAGCGACCTGGCCTGCCAACATGGGATTAGCCTGGATGACAACAGATTGGTACTGACTTCATCCACGTTAAACTCAGACAACCAATGACAATTAAACTGGGAGATAAGCACTCAAAAACAGCTGTTTTTTACTTTTATTTATTTATTTTTCTTATATTTTGCTACTGTGTTGAAGATTAGATCAGATTAGATTAGGTGGACCTTGATTTGTTCCTCACTGGGGAAATTTGGTGTTGCAGACAGCTGTAATTATGAAATTATGAGATTATATGAAATATCTTTCAGTAATCATCTATTTAAGGTGTTATTTTAGATGCATTCTTATTCTGCACATAAGAAATAAAAATATGTAATTTACATGTTAATTTTATTTGTTGCATCATTGTTTCCACAAATTTCCCTGCCTGTCAAAACACAGCAGATGTTTTTATTCTGCCATGTGATATAATGGCATGGAGATAGTCTTTTTCCCTTGTGCTTACTGTGGTCTTAAATGAAGGCTATTATGAGGTTACTGACTGTAGGTGAGGGCTGTCCAGATCCAATTAGGATGAATTACAGTCCATTTGTGTAATGCATGGTCAGACTGAGAGCTGGACTGACAGAACTCAGTCAATACTAAAGAAGTTCACCGAGGTAATCTGAGGATAAAGGACAGGTGAGGCTCATGAAACCCCGACTTATTTAAATCCATGGCAGACCTTAAGAAAACCTTGAAGGCTTGCATTTTGTTTCTGTTACTCGTAATTAGAAATTGTCCAGTAAAGATGCTATATGACACTAGGTGACTCTAAACATCCTTTAAAAAAAACTTCTCTTTTAAAGGTCGACAGTGGTTTATTTATTTATTATGCAAATATGTGTGAAAAGTCTAAACAGGATGAAATCGGCTTGAAATCGTACATACAATGGTTGCTTCTTTTTCTAAACATTATTTAAAATTTATTGTCCCTGCCAAATAAATTTTAATCTGAAGCGCCACTTGTCCTAAAGTCCAGCATTTGCCTCACATGACCATTTTCTCAATTTTCATTGTTTTTATATAGATTTTTGGCCTCAGCAGGCATATTTGAACTAGCTTATTTTTTCATAAAATAAAACCTTCACCATTTTTATGTTTTTTTTATGAACATCACATTTTTTCTAATGTATCATGTTTTCTTTTATTTGACAAACATACAGTATGTGAATATAGAATTGTCCTTAATGATTTCCAGGCAAAACTTGAAAATTCACATGAAAAATGGAAATATAACTGGTTGGATGTATGGGGAAAAAACAAAACCAAAAGTAATTGTTAATGTAGCTTTTATAGTCAGAGCTGAGGCACATGGCCAGAAAATTAAATAAAATCTTTTGGAAAAAAAATGTGAAATAATGTATTTGGTTTTGTTTTTCTTTTTTCTCTTTAAATAAACATTTTCATGACAGAGTTTAAAGCAGCACAATAAATTCCTGCAAACAAGATGAAGCATTTGAACCTGCGCCAACAAGTGAGGACGGTTCAATCAATAAAGCACTGACAATCTGAATAAGCTCACATAATTAAACAAACTTTTACTCATATATTATAAATAACAAAAATAAAACTGACTCCATCTGTGGTTACGTCCTGATGTACTCTAAAGCCTTCTATGTCATCCATCCTCTCTAACATATTGAGCTATCAGACCTCAATATTTAGAATTTTGCTGATGCACCATTTCATGCAACTTCTTATTTTTTGTCCCTATTTTCATCCCAACCCCTGAACCTTTAGTCTCTGACGTGAGGCTGCATATTTTATACTTTACCACCTGCTGCCAAATGTACAAATCTGCATGGCAGTAATCCTGTGCTCACGTGTTCAGCTTCAAAATGCAGAGAACAGCTAATCCTAAAATGCCTCTTGCCTCTAGTGAGCATGGATGAAAGACAGAGGTCATAAGCTGTCAGATCTATGGTAACATCCAGAGTCAATTTCAAATATGATGTACAAGATCCCATAAAGGCTTGTCTGCTCCAACTGGCAGCAACAATAGTCTCATAAGTCATTTCATACCAGCTTTGCAAAGAAAGTTTAAAATTCTTCAAAGTTTTTAATTAAACCCAAAATATGCCCATTAGTTGAGTCATCAAAGTTTTTATTTAGTTTCTAGATAATGACAAGGTAGACAGCACCATTATAATGATCTAAAACAGTTTTCTCTGTTGGGCCAGATGCTGGTGTTTAAAAGTGTGCACTGTTTTGTTGTTTTGGGTTTTTTTTTTTCTCTCTTTCCAAAAAAAAAGAAACAAAACAAACAAACAAACAAAAAAGAAAAAAAAACAACAAACAAAAACCTTAATGTGCAGTTCAATTTCATGGGACTTTGACCCTGGCCCTCCTTCTAACTCCATTGTCAATGAATAAGAGTTTTCAATCTGGACTCAGTTGACAAAACCAAATACCTGTAGAAGGTTATGACATGATTTCATCTCTATCTGCACTGTTACTGTTTACTGCTGCATCTCATAGCTCCGTGGAAAACCTTCTCACGTTCTGTACTTAATAACCTCCTCACACCCTGAGCTTCTTTGTGTCTTTCTTGGCTCCACATTAAATCCTAAACCATCCGCAGTTGCTGAGATCATGTGCCCTTAGTACATCTCCCACTGTCAATGTGGAGTTAAAGGATTCTGAGAACAGCTGTTCTCATGATTCAATTAGGAAACACAGGTCCACATAATGAAAACAACTTGCAATGAGTTAAAGTCAAGTCTATCTTAAAACACAGACAATTAATGTAAACAAATACCTTTCATTTTGGAAGGAAAAGGAACTTCATTTTTGTTTTAAATTGCCATCAAGTAACCATACATCAGTTTCAAAGTATTTTTTTTAAATAGGAGCTGCAGTAAAGTGCTGCTACTTTTCTAAAAGTGGAGCTAGCATCCAAATTTTTCCTCAAATTTAGTTTGTTTTAAGTAACCTCTATTTCTTTCCACCTTCTTTGTATTTATTCAACATTCAGTTTCACATGTTTCCCTTCCAGATTGTTAAAACAGCTCATTCCTTTTGCTAATCTTCTCTCACAGTATATCAAACATTCACATCAGAAGACTTAGAGCCAGCACATCTTAGAGCAAACAAAAAATCCTGCATTATTAATAAACTAGATTCCTTACTTTGTCAGGACACTATCAAAAATCTTCAGTTTTTTTCTTGTACATTGAGTGTACCAAGGTAAGATTGTGAATTTCAGCCTTGGATATAGGGCTGCGGTGGTCCAATCGTCTTATTTCACAACTCAAAAGTAATAAAAGTACGTTTTATAAGCTAAGCTGCTCATCTAATCTTCTCTCCCTAATCTCCATCTCTCACTAAATACAGGCACTCTGGATTTCACAGATGGGATGAGCAATGTCAGCTCAATAAGAGATCTTCCAAAATAATGAAAAATCATTTAAAAAAACAAGCTTTTAATACAATGCGCAACACGACTCTAAAGGTGGTGTAATGTAGTGGAATAATAGGAAAATAAATAAATCACATGATTTACCAGGACACAGATCACATGAAAGCCCTGATATAGTACAAATATACAGATTTGTCTGCACGGCTTTTGTAGGCTTTAAATGTCCCTGGATTTCTGCATCTCAGCCAATTTCATCCTCAAAATGAACCAGCAGTTTAAGTGATATAATTTGAATAAATATTAATGTAATCTTAATACCATAACACTGTGAGACCAGTGTTTTTGTGCCTCTTTAATATAGTTGACATTATGACTGCCCGAATGAAAAAAAATTAAAGTGGTGATTTTAATATTTTTAGAGTTTCCATTTTTGAATTGATCTTTGAGTCTTTAGAGGGTTTTACACAGTCACCTTAAAGTGGTCATCTTAACAAATTGAATTAACTTCATCCTTGCAAGTTAGGCTGATCCTCATTAGAGCCAGGGATATATTTAGTTCCGAAGAACTGTGTCAGCAAATATCATCTAAGACACCATTGTTTGTCTTTATTTGACATAAAAACTCAACATATTCCTCCTTCACGGTACATTTTTCTTTTTAATTTGCTCTTTGGGAACTCTTGATATAAAAACATATTGTTTAATACATTTAATAATCATTCAGTAAAAGCTGTAAAAGGTTAATTTGACCTAAACTGTTTGTTTCATTGTGGTTACTCCAGTTGATGCCAAGCATAAGCTCAATTGCTTGGCCATTTGTCATACATGGCAATTATTTTATGTTTAATGCAGTCAAAGGTTCTTCGAAACTTGACTGCATCTGATGTCTGTTATGTTAGATAAATTTGAGTAATGTAACGGCTGACGTTTGGCAGGAGAAAGATAATCCTGGTGCTGACTTGGCACAAATCCACTGGGAAAAAAACAACTAATGAAGGCAGCCAAACTGAACATCTCATAGAACTCCAGTGCTGAAATCGTTGGCTGCTTTATGCTTGTCTTGGTGAACAGCTCTCATTAGCTGCCCCAAAGGAAGTAAATCCACCAATGCAAACTGGCCTTTATCGTTTGCAGTTAGATTTGAAAGTTTAAATCTCTACTGGTTTTACAGACTATTATCTCATCTTTACAAATAAATAAATAAAATAAAAGTAAAAAAAATTGATCACATTGGGAGTTGGAGAAAAGATGTTTCCTGGATAAAGAACGAGCGGGATTTATGTTGGATCCTTTTGCCGCTTCATGCTTTGCTCTCCTTTGGGAGTGACTGATGGTAGGAAGGACTGCCGACACTGATGGAGGCTGGGAAAAACGAAGGTATGTAAGGGATGACGGACATTAAAGGGCTGTTCAGCTGACTCTCATTTACAGGTGTCATGGGGATGATGATGTCATCCTGGTCCCACACATGGAAGGCGTTTGGGTGGGAGAGGGTTAGGCCAGGTGGCATGTTTAGGGGGTTGATTCCCTCCACCTCTCCATCTTTTTGAAGCTCCTCATCAGCTGGGCCTAGCAAACAGTCTGTTCATGGATAGAAGAAGAGAAATTACGATGTGGTCGTTTATATAAACCATCTCTATGCATTTCTATCGTCTCTCTATCTTGCTTTTTTCAAATTTCAACCTGCACATCACCAATAAATCTGCTCTATAACAATTTGACCTAAAGGGACACCAATGGGCTCTGAGAATTTCAAAATTTTTTCCCCCTCA
The DNA here is from genome assembly GCF_017639745.1 of Melanotaenia boesemani. NCBI lineage: Eukaryota > Metazoa > Chordata > Actinopteri > Atheriniformes > Melanotaeniidae > Melanotaenia > Melanotaenia boesemani. The sequence continues at coordinate 31,967,075 of NC_055685.1, read as the reverse complement.
ACTTCTGTCTAATAAAACCCAAAGAATCTGTCAAGTAAATTTAAGTTACTGACTCTGTCCTTCAAGTTCTCGGCTGCAACCTTACTTCATTTTTGCAAAAGAAAACATAAAAATTTAATGATGTTGTACCCACTGCAGTTGTTTTGGTGAACGTTTACCTCCTTATTGACATACCATGCTCAACAACCCTCTAAAGATGGTGTATAACTGTTAATAAGGAAAACAGCCTGCTCCCAGTACAGGTAACCACAGACTTGTTAGTTCTAAAACCTGAATTTACCAACTCCCTTGACCCCTTTTGTACTTGTTTGTGATTTGAACTACAACTACAATTGAAATGACAGCATTTTTTTATTTAAAAGCCTATGGTAGTAAAAAAAAAAAAAAAAAGAATCCACTCTTATCTGATGTATTTGGAATAAATAACATGAAAAAATCAGGCTATACTGTAGCAGGAGAATAGACAGCCCATTGCTAAAAGCCTGATTAACTCATGCTTAGCTCAAGAAGAATTCTGGTGCACAGCTTATGTGCTGTCATGTACCTGTGACGTCCAGCATGAGATCTTTGATGAGATGACCGACGATAGCATAAGCAACAGCAACCACTACCAGGGCAGCTATAACGAGGTAAAGAACTGATTTGGGTAGTTGAATGAGGTCCCTGGGTGGAGGTTTGTACTGCTCGTACAGAGGCTCCACCTTTTGTGCCAAGTACTGGAATGGCTGTCCTTCTGCATCTGTGCTGTTAAAGCTGTCCATAGTTCCAAAGTAGGAGCTTCCACTTCTTCCACTGAAGAGTAGCTACTCCATCGTACTCAGAAGGAAATAAATTTTAAGTTTTTCCTTTGGTGAGAAGTTTCTTCCTTAAACACAGAGAAGAACAATGAGAGTCGCATACTAAGAAGTTGAAAAAAAAGTCTATAGATAAATTCACCCACCTGTCAAGACCAGGATTTCACAGTTTCCAGAGTTCAGTATCATGTTACTATCAAAAATCCAAGCTCCAATGAGCAACTTGAAGAGGCATTACAACATTTCCATCAGTGTGTGCTGTGTCCTCTGTTCAGACTTAATCCAGAGTGTGGGCAGTGACAGAGCGACAGTAGGAGAGGAAGGGAGGGATTACATCAGATCACAACAGCGATCAATCAGCACCTCATCCCAGCCATATCCCAACCCATACAGAGTAAGAGAGCATTTAATCCACAACAATCTTGTGAGTGCCAACAGCATTATAATGTTCATACATAGCAGGCCTGTCCAACACATGCACACATGCAAAAACATACAATCTAGTGTTGACGCCCCAACCCATCCAAGGTATTTTTTTCTTTCTGTTTTGTGTTACTTAAATAATGGTAAAACTGAATATTTCAGTGGAATTTATAAATTCTTTCATGTTTGATTCCTTAAAGTATCTGTTCCTCGAAATATGCCTTCATGACGTCTGTGGACACTAATAATATCGTAATCAACTGATGTAGCTTCCAGGAAATAGCCTAATTCCATTACTGTAGTAATCCATGTTGAAGCAAAATTTGTTAAACCAATTGAAACAATAAAACACTACAACAGACCATAAATATATGAAGGTCACATTGTTTGGATTAAACATTAGGATTTTCTACTGAATGCATTGCTCTCCTGCAAAAGCATTATATAATGTAATGAGACAACTTCTCATGACAACAAAAAGACAAAGTGCTTATCTTCATTAGAGTTAATAGCCTCAGAAATTGCCAGTTACCAGATTAGGCTTGAGATTTCATATATATATATATATATATAGAGAGAGAGAGAGAGAGAGAGAGAGAGAGAGAGAGAGAGAGAGAGAGAGAGAGAGAGAGAGAGAGAGAGCAAGCCTTTCCTTGCAAGCTACGGGGAAGATTTCCACAGCCAAATATTTGCAACGAATAAGGCAAGTCTGACAAATCAGCTCAATGGTAAGAACAAGATCCAGGCAATTAACAGCTATGCCCTGCCAGTGATCAGATACCCAGCTGGCATAAAAAGCTAGCCAAAGGAAGACGTGTATATATATATATATATATATATATATATATATATATATATATATATATATATATATATATATATATATATATATATATATACATATATATATATGTGTGTGTGTGTGTGTGTGTGTGTGTGTGTGTGTGTGTGTGTGTGTGTGTAACTGTCGCAAGATTTTAAACCTTATATCTATGTTTAAAGCAGTTTGGACAGTATATATCCATAATATTTAAAGAAAAAATTACAGAGAAGAATATCCATCCTTGAGAAGCAGCAAGTGGATTTCATTCAGGATTTTTAGCGTGACGCTGCCACTTTTCTTATTAACTGCCAGCCAGGTGAGACCATCTCCATATTTCAACTCGTAATGTAAAATTAAACTCTATACATGTAGAAACTTAACAAACCCAAAATTTCTAGCAGTTGGTGGGATTTTTTTTAACTTATTTATTGGAAACCCCGCAGGTTGATAGCCGCAGCTAGCAAGATACAACTCGTTAAGTATTACCAGCTAATGCAGAATTAGCTGAATTTGTCATGAAAGAGCCAAATACATTTTTTTACAGCAATCGTGTAGTAATTTTTGTTTCCAGTGCAGTGTGTGCTATTCACGTATCTATTACTTTGTGGTTTGGCTTTAGCTGACTGCTATTACATGTTACAAATATTGGCAGTTAGGCTAGCTTAAGGTAGAAGCTAGAACATTTGTTGCTAGCTTAGGCATAAAAGTCGAGTCATCCTACTAAACAAACAAAATATTGTACTTAGGAATTTGTTATTTGTAAGATATGTGTTTTATTTATTTATTTAAATTTATTTATTTTTTTACTGGTCTGATATACTTGACGACGCAGAAGTCTGCTTCCGACTCGTGACTTCCAAGTTGCAATATGTGTAAAGGGCGATTCCACTGAGTTGTTGGATTCCCAACCTTGGTCCTCAAGACACACTGTCCTGCAGACAAGTCCTTCTCAAGTCTGCTAATGCAGCAGGGAGACATCTAATGGGCTCGACACACGGGAGGCGACCATCGACGGCAGCAGTGCTGTCTGTGTATCGCGCTCTAAGATCGATTTTCTCCAAGAAATATGATTGGTTTTGATATTGGTGGGGATTTTGACATTTTCAAACCAGTCCCTGACGTGACAAAGTATGACAGATAGTCAGAAGATTTTGCACGAATTGACAGAAATCTTGCAGTTTACTGTAAAAATGAGAGACAACTCTGGGTTCATCCAACTTTACAAAATAGGAAACAGCATCGTGAATATCATCATTTGATGGACCACAAGGCTGATCCAGATAAATCCAGAACCTACGTTCGGACTAATTCACTCTGGCGCCACGCAGCTGCCTTTTATTAAGCTAAATGATCTTTTCTTCTATGTTCAAAGTTTTTGCAGACTGAGCTGTCTAGCCTGCTCTCATTGGTCTAGCCTCTCGCTGGTTGGCTGTAATGCCAGGCGACAGCGGCACAAAAATGGAACATTTTCCTATTTTCTTGTGTCGCGTCGCAAGCATCGTGTGCACGTCTACATGAACGAGCGCAACATTTCACATGCACGAATGTCGCCTGTGGCTTGGCTGGGGGAGGACAGCGATTTTCGCCTCAATATGCAGGTTCCATAGATAGGAAATGAATGGAGAAGGAGCGACGTCGCCTCCCGTGTGTCGAGCCCATAAGACCTGCAGCATAGTGTGCCTTGAGGACCGGGGTTGGGAATCACTAGACCACATTAGACCAGTTCCTGATCAAAATCTACAATACTTCGACTCAACAAATCTGGACTTAAATAGTCTAAACAGCATCTTGATTCATTAAAACACAGTTTCTGATATGTGAACCCATTATTCTATATTTTTTAAATGCTAATTATGCTAATTTTATGGGGTTTCTGGCATCTTAGACCACATTAGACCAGGTCCTGAACAAAAACTACAGTCATTAGTCTCTTCAAACCTGCACTGAAATATCCTACAGTAGGATATCTCAGTCTAGGTTTGCTAGAAAACTTCATAAAATGAGCCCAATTTGCATTTTCACAAATAGAATAAAGGTTTTACAGATAAGAAACTGTGTTTTAATTAATCTTATTAAGTTTAAATTACACATTTCACTTGATCTATCTATCTATCTATCTATCTATCTATCTATCTATCTATCTATCTATCTATCTATCTATCTATCTGTCTGTCTGTCTGTCTGTCTGTCTGTCTGTCTCTCAGAAGCTGCTCTGCTGAGTCAGAGAGACCAAAATGGATTTTATCTTTGATGACATACCATGTTCTTCCCAGTCCACGCCTCAGAAACATCATGAACAGTCACAAATGGTAATTTCTGATCTTATAATGAAAAGTCACATGCAGTTACCTTAAATACAGGAGCAGCATGTTATACAGAACTGTTATACAGTTACACAGAAAAGTTACATAAGATATGGTTATGTTCATAACTGAGAAGGAAAAGGATGTATAAGTTGAATTTAGAAATCATGATTAGCATTATTGGTTATATGCTGAATATATGGGATAAACCATACTTTAGCATTAACTGACAAAGCTGCGCATCTGATTTCAGGGTTTTAAATACTGATTTGATTAGCATTTTAGGTGACAAAATTGTACTTTAACAGTGGTAAAAATGGAAAAAATTCATGGTACTACTACACTTTGCTTGTCAACACAATACAGTCAGAAGATACAGACAGCGATAGATCCAGAGACAAGTCCTCAAATGTGAGCATAACCGAGATTCAAGAGCAGCACAGAAGGTAAAGAACATCTGAACAGGCTCAGCTGTGAAACTGAACTTTTTCTCATGATTAATAACTGCTGTTACAAAGAATCTGGTCATTTCAGGCTTGTTTCTTACTGGTTTTTAATTCAACATCTGTTGCAGTGTAAGCATAGATGACATCAGCAGAAGAGCACAGGAAATGGTGGAAAAAATTAACCATAGCCGCACCAGTGACCAGAAAGTGATGGATAGCTTTCAGGAGAAATTAGTAGAGAAGGTACAAACATATTTTATATGTCTGGCCCAAGTCAGTGTAATGATTTTCTTTCTTTCTTTCTTTTAATTAATAAATTCAAACCTATGTTTACGCTTTGTATCTGCCCCCCTCCCTGGTCCCAGCATGTAGATGTTCCCAGGAGTGGGAACAACATAGTTAAAACTTGCTTAAATCCTGGAGACCATAGTCCTGTCCAAACACTGATCAAATACATTGATCAAATTATAGATAGATAGATAGATAGATAGATAGATAGATAGATAGATAGATAGATAGATAGATAGATAGATAGATAGATAGATAGATAGATATTATAAATAAATTGAACAGACATAAGTTAAAATTACATAAAAAATGCCACTTTACTTGAGATGAGGTGGTCAGGAGGTGTTATTAAATGGTCTAGTAGCCATGGAAATGGGATGAGCCACAATTTCCTTCAGTTAATTAAAGACAAAATTGACAAAATGGCTTTTTGAAGACAAGAAGGAAAGATTAAAAGTAAGCACTCAGCTTCAAACAGTGATGTTAAAAACCATCTAACAAGCCAGAAATTGGGGAATAATCATGAACTCAGACCTGACTTTTAGCATCACATTAAGACAATTGTGAAATGAGCGTGTTATCACTTAAAAACACCAGGCGGGTTAAAGAAATGATGTCTCAGCAGGATTTAAGCATTTATCTTTAGTAAGCTAGACTACTGTAACGCTGTCCTTTTATATCTCCCTCTCAGCAGTTTTAAATCAAGGTTAAAAAAATGTTCTATTTGCTGCTGCCTTTTATCAAAACCACTGTTAATTGTTTTGATAAATCACACTAACTTTTATTTCTTGCATTTTACCAAATTCTATTTTACTTTTGGGCATACAGAAACACTTTTGTTTTTAATGTTTTTTATGCTTGTAATGTTTTATGTCAAGCACTTTGAACAGTCTGGTACATGAAATGTAATGTACAAATAAACTTGGTCTGATTATTTTTTCCCCTCAGGTGGAGGCGATGTGCCAGCACATGAAGGAGCACATGTTCACCGTCTACGAGAAAAACAGCGATGAGATGCAGGTGAAGCTACAGGAACTGTCAGAGGTGCTGGAAAGCTGCTCTAAGCTGAACTGTGAGCTCCTGGAGGCCAACCAGGCACTGGCACATCTCAGAGAGGGTCTGGACATTAGCCAGAGCTAAGAGCTGTGACATAATTCTTACTAACTGTACCAGTTGTTTTGTTAAAAAACAAAGCTTGTTCATTGGTTTATTATATTAAAGACCAAACTAATGTTTTTGCTCAAATATTGAAGTTATTTTTTATGCCTTTAAACTTTGCCGTTGCTTCCTCTTTGCTTGACTAAGCCTTTGGTTTCAGGTCAGCGGTTTATGATTGCAGCCCCAACTAAAGCTGAATTCATGTTTCTCTATGTTCAATAAATAAAATTACTACAAACAAAAACAATGTAACCTTAATGATCTTTCTCTGACCTGTTAACATTTATATACTTTTTGTAAAATACACCACACCTTATATGCTGCCTAGTATGAGACTCTTTCTGTTAGCAACCAACTTGTTCATTTTAAGAACAGCAGAACTAGTGAAGACAGTACATCCGCTACAATCACATCTTCCCACTCACCAGACCCTTTATTTACACTTCAAATTATCACAAAATACCCCAGTTAAAAAAAATATAACTTACAATTTATTACAGGTAGTTTAATTTTACAACACAGACATCATATTGGACCAAATGCTGTGTTAGATTGATCTTAAGTGTTCAGGAAAGACAAGCAGTAGGAGAGAACTTCCCCCACTAGGTTGATGACAGAAATGTGATAAAATGCACTGCACATGAGGTAAATTTCCGCCACATTCCACATGACATCTATACTGAATTTGGTCAAGGTTTACTTTCCAACAGTGAAGGACTGCAGTCCAGTGATAGCTCTTCCCAGGATCAAGGCATGGATGTCATGAGTTCCTATGAAAAAATTGGAATAAAAAGCATCATAAACAAGCTGTTCACACATAAAGGCACTGTTTAATTGTTAGTAAACATCATTGCATTGATTTGAAACTAATTTGGGATTGTCCAAGCATCTCTTTAGCAATAGGACAACATATTTCGGATATTTAGCAATAATTAGTGTTTTTTTTTCTTCATTTTTGCTTAAGATGTTGAATTTCCCCAACACCTCTATTAAAACATAACCCTATGAACATGGATAGGTAATAGTGTGATGTTTGTGCACTTTTTAAAGTTAATTTATTGAAAGTCTTTAACTATTTAGTTCATCTCCGGGTTTTATGGACTCTTTAAGGACAGGAACTGCCTAAACAACATTGTCAGGATCTTTTCAAAGATAATTGGCATCAAACAGAGATTTAAGTTCACTCTGCTTGTCTCAGTTTTGGACTGCTGGTGATGACATAGTACTTTGTTTTATTTTTATCTGTGATGTGGATGTACTTGAGCAACAGATGAATTGCCCTTTTGAGATCAATAAAGTTGTCTTGAATCATGAATGGTCCTATGAAGATAGTAAGCCAACCTACAATTTTCTTTGTGTTGCTGACCTCTAGTGGTGGATCTATGTAACTGCCTACCTTCGTAAGTGTTAACTGCCTCCAGATTCATGACATGACGGATGATATGGTACTCATCTGCGATGCCATTTCCTCCCAGCATGTCTCTAGCTTGTCTGGCGATGTCTAGAGCCTTGCCACAGCTATTTCTTTTCAGCATGGAGATCATCTCTGGTGCTGCTCTGTTGATGAGAGGGTAAACAAAGGGATGTTGTTATCATGTTTGTTGTGAAGAAAACTAACAAAGAACCCTGAACGCAGTTGTGAAAGAGACCTCTTACTTTTTCTCATCAATAAGTCTTCCAAGTGCCAGACATGACTGTAGACCAACTGTGATCTCTGTCAGCATGTCAGCCATCTTCTTCTGCATCAGCTGGTTCCTGGCCAGTGGCACACCAAACTGGATTCTGAGTGAAAGACAAAAAAAAAAAATCAGTTTCCATGGTATTTCCTGACTGTATTTTTAAAGTTCTTTTATGTGTGTAATGTCACCTGATCCTAATATTTGCAAACATACTGTGGAAAACATCACGTACCTGTCAAGAGTGTACTGTCGTGCAGCGTGGAAGCAGAACTCAGCAGCTCCCAGAGCTCCCCATGCAATGCCATAGCGGGCATTGTTCAGACAACCAAAGGGACCCTGATCACATTGGTCAACTTTAAATATTACTGCACAACAACATTAATGGTACGTGTTAAAGTATGAAGACACGCTTACACCAAGACCTGAGACGTTGGGCAGCAGGTTCTCATTGGGAACTTCAACCTCATCCATCAGGATCATGCCAGTAGCAGATGCCCTCAGGGAGAACTTGCCCTCAATCTTGGGGGTGGTAAAACCTTTCATTCCACGCTCCAAGATGAATCCCCGTACTCTGCCATCTTCACATCTGGCCCAGACCACTGCAATGTCTGCCACAGGGGAATTTGTGATCCTTGCAGTAGGCAAAAAATAAATTAAAAAAATAAAAAATTGGCTGATTAAATTGAATTATTGTGCAGTTTTAGCACATTTAAAATATAAAGTTAATAGAAAGGTATAAAACAGATGATACAGTAAAAGAAAAGGTAAAAAAAAAAAAAAAAAAGTCAAACAAGCTAATGCCAAGCCTCCAAGATGAGAAATATTATTCCAAAATTTAGCCCCTCAGTATTTTATTGAAAATGGACTGTGCCTGGTAAGTAGCTGACGAAGATAAACATCTGCTGAAGATAAAGATTTTAGGATCATAAACAAAGGAATAGAGGGAACAGCTGGGTCAGATCACCTTGTCACCCTAAGAAAGCGTTTCTGTACACCCAAGATTTTGTGACGCGTGGACAGAAAAGTACCTACTCAAACTATTTTACTGTAAAAACGACAGGTATAAATTAAACCACAATAAAGACTGATGGAACCATTTGTAGTGATCAGGTGGCCGACTCTCCTTATTTTGCCAATTAATTTATTACCTTAAGAACTAATCCAGTTTTCTCTAGCTTAAGTTCACATCAACAATGACTCCTAAAAATCTACCTGATGATATTTAAAGAGAGTTCAGTTAATTCAGGTTTAGTTTTAAATAAATTTCTTGGGTGGTTTTTGCCACCAAAAATCATAGAATTGGATAATTTAATTAAAACCCATGTTGAATATTCTGCTGAGCCAGTATTGGCATCTGTTGTTAAAGTAGCAAAGTGCAAGTGAGAGAAAATTAGCATCAGCAAACATAGTTGGAAACAGAACTTTTTGAGCACTGGAGAGATCATTAATGTAGAAAAGAAATGACAATGGTCAAAAAAGACAATCCTGCAGAAGTACACAGAGGAATGAAACCATGTTAAAATCATGTCTCTTCACACAAACAAACTGCCTTGTAAATATAATCACTTAACCAATGAAGTGTAAAATAATGAAAACTATATACATAATATATTTATGTACATGAGCAGTTTTAACTTAAAATAAAGGAGGCTTTATCAGTTTTTGAAGGTTACAGCGTATTTTTATATCCTTAGTCTTTAATTACTAGACATACCAGGTTTTGGCTCCACTGATTGTGAAGGTACCACTGGATGGGTTGTACTTGGCCCTCGTCTCCATGCTGCTGGGATCACTGCCGTGGTTTGGCTCTGTCAAACCAAAGCAGCCCACAATTTCTCCCCGAGCTGCAGAATAAATTAACACACATTAGATTGAAGTTAAGTTTTTATGAATGAATCTGTTTACTATCTAACATGTCGGGAGAAATTGAAGAAAGTGTCCTACTTACCAAGCCGAGGCAGGTATTTTTCCTTCTGAGCATCTGTGCCGTAGGCATAGATCGGGTACATGACGAGTGAGGACTGGACACTCATGACAGACCGATATCCGCTGTCCACTCGCTCAACCTCTCTGGCAATTAAACCGTATGCCACATAACTGGTGCCTGCACAACCATACCCTGCAACATGAACAGTACACAGATATTCTAAAAAGTAAATAAATAAATAAAACATGCTACCTAAACATGTCAAAAAAGCAAGACATTTGGCATTTTAAGGAAGCTGAGAAATTAGACTTACTTAAAGGCACATGAAGACTGAAGAAGATTACAAGGGAATTATTTATCACTTTTTATTTTACCTTTAATAGTTGGGCCAAGGACGCCCAGCTCTCCCATCTCAGACACAATCTCACGGTGGAAGTCTGTGGTATGGTGCATGTTAAAAAAAGAAGGAAAAAAAGAAGATTAAGGAGTGAGTGAAAAGTTAAAACCTTAGAATTAATTAAACAGTTTTTCTCCATAATCCCACATATAATAACACCGTTTTACTCACGCTCATGCCTGTTGGCCATGAGGATTCGGGGCATGAGCTTTTCTTGGCAGTAGTTGCGGAAGGTGTCCCGGATCATGATCTCCTCTTCTGTCAGCTGACCCTCCAGATCCAAAGCGTCCTGCCAGTTGAATGCAACCTTGGCTGAGGGTCAGAAAACGTGCACATGTAGTGGTTATGTCACCCTCATAAGCAGCAAACAACACATGAGTGAATCTGGACAGAATAAAACTGTATTTACGTGCTTTAGCTGTTTTTTTTACTTCTTCTGCATCTGAGAGACACAAAAGTAAAGTTTTAGACACCATAAAAGACAAACATATCTTTTTAAAATTAGTCTTAAGTATTTCCCCACTATCACTAAATTTTATCTTACCATTCAGTGCAGATTAAATAAAGGATATATCTCATGTACCTTTTGTTACTGCAGCAGTTGTGCCCTGTGATCTGGCTGCAGTGATAGCGACACATTTGTGACTGTTGGTGAGCAGACGTGTGAAGGCACCTCTGAGAGCCATGGTGTGTTTACTGAACGACGAAGAAAACAGGAGGAAATATTGAAATTGTGACTTAATTATAAACAAAGTCTTGCTTAGTCACATTAAGTAGGCTAAACAATGCTGACAGAGAAATCTTTAAAGTTTTTTTTTTACATGTTGTTATAAAAGCAGCCATTTGAGTTTGGAAACATATTTCTAAGCAGAACGTTGTTAAATCTTTACCCTCAGGTTCGATTTGACCTTTATTTTATTTATTTGAGTTATTTGACAGGGACATTGCATTTGTACATAGTCACAAAATATTGTAGCTGATGCCATGCAGAGTTTTTAGCGAAAGCTAATTCTCAACTCTTGTCCTTGGTTGGGCCTTTCTACACTACATTACAATACATTAATGGTCGATAATAGATCTAATATTTTATCAGCAATAAAAATAAATAAATAAACATAAATAAAATGGACTGTTTCAATGACAGTAAAAGTACTGTCTTCTGAACCCTCTTTCCTGAAAGTTATTTTAACCAAAACTTTAGCAACACAATGCAAATACTTATTTGTCTATACCTTTTTCCTTTGGGAGAATGTAGTTTAGGTGATGATCCGATAACAGCGACTGAGGTGAAAAAGTTGCTTAAGTAACACTTTCGCCGGCGAAACGTCACAGCTTTACGTAAAATAAATCACGTGACGTGAGAGCTCTTCCGCTATGGGAGGTGAGAGAGAGCAGGAACAGGAGTTGCGCAACTTCTAAGTTATTCAATAATCTCTGTAGCCTACTGACTTTAGCAGAAATGAAACAGTCGGAGTGTATTTCCTCGGTCAGGGATATTCAGGGCTGTTTCAGTGTTCATTTGCATTTACAGCAGACTTTAAAATAAATTAATTAACTTATTTCCAAAGTCAAACTGGCGTTTATGCAAGCGGTGGGTGTGAGGAGGGTGTTAGACCAGCGCCTTCCAGCTCATTGGTCGCTAATTTAAGGAATCGTGCAGAATTTCAACTCTGCAAATAAGTTTTATAATCGACATTTCAAAGGACATTGACCTCACAAAGAGGCAACTTCAACAAGTTTAGTCTATAAATTTAATTTATGCAGCCAAATATTTGTAGCCCAAAGAAAGAAGCATATAAGCAGAATAATAAATTCAGTCCATAAAACATATTGATAATAATACAATATGGTTTAGCTTGATTAAAAGAGAAATTGTAAATTAATTAAATTAAGTGAAATCTATTAAATATTGCTGATTAAAAAGAAAAAAAGAAAGACAAAGACAGATCTTGGAGCTTTGCAACATTCTTTTAGCTGTCTCTTAAACCTACCAACTGCTTTGTTATGGTGTAAAGAATGGGACGTCATTCCTAAATACACCTGATTACATTTCATACTTTTAAATTATTCATTGCTTTCCCAAGAAACTTGCACATGACACTGTATAGCTGATGGTCACAGCAAAACGAGATATAGATATATGATCGTCTCCCCCAGTTGTTTGTCTTTTCAATGATTATTTCACCTCTGCAGGAAGGTTCATTTTACATCACAGAGTTGCTTTAGTGTCTGAGTTGCATGAAGTTATACAAAGAACAACCTGGCAGGTTTTTAGCTCTTAAATAACTGCCTATGTTTTTAGAAGTTCATTAATTCAGTTATTTTATATGTAATTGTTGTTTTGGTGGATTTTGCTTTATTTTTTTTTATTTATTTATTATTTTATTTATTTAGTGTAAGCATTCTGGAAGGATCTAAATAAGCACAATATTACAGGTTATAATTGCTGAAATAAGTGAACAATACATTAGCAGTATGGATTTGGTGAAAGTGGGACAAAAACTGCTGATTATCTAGAATGTTATCAGATCCATTTTATTGAAAACTCAAGTAAAGCCTATAGCTGTGTAGCAGTATGATGTTATCTAGAAATATGTCTGAATAAAACGCTGTAAAGCGAAATTTAAAAAAATAAATTCTAATCAAGTAAATGTCCCTCAGTTTTGTCAGTAACTGTGGTTTTGAGTGCAGCAGATGTTGTTTAGTTAGTATATTTATTTATTTATTTACTTTAATGGGTTTTCTAAAAACATAAGGCCATTCAAAACACATTAGTCTTCCTACTGTTCACATTCCATTGCAGTAAAGGCGAGAAAAGGCTTGTTCCACTAACGCGCTTCTCATTGGCCGAGAGGGCTGTCAGTTATCAGCTACGGCTCTTTCATTGGCTGTTTCTCCTTTCCGTTAGGCTGGAATGCGCCGTTTTCATGTTTGATTTGGGATGGTCTCTCCGCCGTAGCCGTAGCAGCAGTCGGTCAGTATTATTGATGTCTCTTGCCCCGACATTTCCATGGTAACTGTCCTGTTCAAGGTCTGATCAGTAGGAGCCGAGCTGTGCCGTGAGAATGGAGCTGGAGGAGAAAAACCCAGACCCCAAATACGGTAAGAAAATCTTTGTTTCACTGTTTTAGCAGCGATCTTTTCTTTTTTCTCTTAAAGGGGCGAAGAAATGGAAACAATGACTGCAATGGATGGATGGGTGTGGACCTCATGGATCTTATGCAGATCCGGAGGCATCCTCATCCTCCGGGTCAGTTTTTAAATGAGATTGTGTATATTTAATTCATGGTTTATCAGATAAAGTCGAGTTATGCAATTATTTTTATTTAAGTAAATATACCGATTGAAGGCTGTAAATTCGTGGTTGTATTTTGTTTTGCCATAGAATGCATTACCACCTAAATTAATCTACAACTCTAGTTCTTAATTACTGTATATTACTTAATGCAACTAACAAATAATCCTTGTTAAGAGAAAATCGGTTAAGATAAAAAAAAAAAAAAAGGTTTGATAGAGCTTAAATTTCATTTTCACGTTATTCTGTCCTGCAAAGCACAACACTTGAACTGTTTCTTTTATTCGTTTATTGTGCTCCCTTGGGCTTGGAAACCATTTGGTTTTTGAAGACTGGCATATGGTCATTTCATTCTCAGATGCACACAATATCTCACAAACAGGCAAACACATGGAGTAAACGGATGCCTGTTTCTTCTGTAAAACTGATTCTCTTTACATGCACAATATTATGGGGAATTCTTCTATATTAGCCTAGCGTATGACTCATTGTTGAATATTATGCCTGTCACACATAATATCTTTCCACAAGTTATCAGCTCATAGCAGCCTGGTGTGCTCTTCTTGTGTCTGGGCTGGGTTGTTGTTCATATAGACTGTTGAGTCATGAAGTTTTCCTAACCACTGTTTGTCTTGCTGTAATACCCCATGTTAGTGTTGTTGCATGAGAGGACAGTCATACGGGCCTGGAGAGGCAACCACAATCCTCAAGCTGGTATTTATTAAGGAAGATGGCTCTAAAGCTCTCTTATTGCTTAAGTTCTTCTTTCAAAATGCAGAGAACAATACTGTCTTTATACGGAAGAAAATGATATGATTTTATCAATACTTATCAGTAAGTCCCTCACTGATTCTTAGAAAGTGCTGTTTTTAGCCTCAACAATGTTGTTTTATTATTATTAAAACTGTACATGTATTTGAAATAAAGTAAAAACAAACCAAGAAAAAAAAACAGCCTGTCAATTTGGACCCAGTTCTCAGAGCATGTAAACACTGACAAAAGAAATTTGTAACCTATAAAGCATATGACAGGACAATTTGTAACCTGTTCTTAAGTGGATCCGGTCTTCAGTTCACATCCTCATCCCCTGTCAATCTTTAGAGCTCCCACTGTGGATCATTTCCTTGTAGCTTTCCTGTTGCCATGTAAACAGCTTTTTTTTCTTACTCCCATCCCCCACAAAGGCTAAAAGGGCAAAAGCCATCACACTTTTAACATGGAGATAAAGCTTCATCTGATCAAGACAGAAAACTCATAATTATTCTTTAAAAGCATCTTTTTAATGGAGGTTGACCTGTGAGACATCTTCACTTGCTTAATTTTTCCCGTCTAAACTGGTGTTCATGCATGTAGGCAGGCTGCTGCCTGCGCCGCCTGGACTGTGTTCAGCCTTGTCTGTTCAACCCACACAGCAGACACAGTCAAGAGGCTTCCAGTCAATATTAAGCCAGCAAACACTCAATTATTGCCACACATACGCTGCATGTACACACATCAAGACAGCTCTGCTCAATGTTTTGTGATTATTTAAATGCTATCTGGCATAGTTGGTTTGGAAAATCTAGACAAGCTGCTTCTGTTAAGTTCAAGTAGAAGAACAATCAGTTTAAAAAAAACAGTAAAGGAAACTTTGATGTGTCTCCTCATTTTCCATTAAAAAAGAAAAAAAGTATGTAGGCCAGTGACCTCATTAATGTCTCCAGCAAGATTTTTTTAGGCTGTCACACCTACTTGACACAGTAGGCCTACTATAGAAAAACAGTAGCACACACACTGAGCCTGTCCTCTATTTACATCTTCAAAAAAGATAAAATATAAGGAATAATAGCACAGAGGGCCAAAGTACTCTCTTTGTCTTCATCCACACGATACCACGGCAGCCACTAACCCATTAAGGTAGGCAGGAAGATGTCCATCTAATACCCCCTCAGGGCCCATTAGAGAATCACATCAGTCATGACATCATCACACCCTTTTACGCACCCTCACGCACACACACACACACACACACACACACACACACACACACACACACACACACACACACACACACACACACCCCTTTGGAGGCTTTCCAAAGAGCTCCTTGAGGGAACCTAGCTACTCCAATGAGAATAGCAATCTCTACAACATTTAAAGTAATAAAGAAAATAGAAAAGTAGACATATTTCAGTTAGCTTCTATCATATTAATTCCACCTATAACATGAATAAGTAAGAATTCATATTTGGCAGCTTGTTGACAAGAAGAACAAATTTGTTTAGACGTTATAGCACAACCAGTTAATTTTTTAGGTAGTGTGTTTCTTTAGCTTGCTATATTGCTATTTCCAAATTTAAAAACGACAGAAAAATCATATTAATTTTGAGTAAAGCATTTTTGGCATCATCATGTCTTTTGCATTCTACTTCATGCAAGCCTCTTAACATCTGTTTGCTTCTCTCCTACATTCTGTTTCACATATCACCTACCATATGGTCACATGGAAGGATTCCCTATAGAGCTGGACTTATTTACATACTGCTGTTTGTGTTGCAAGATGTCTAAGGAAATCTGAAAATGTGATTTTAAAGCAACACACCTTATGATTCACTGCATGTCGGCATGGTCGTGTAAGCTTAAATTAGAGGGTTAGTGCTTAACAGACTAGTGTCACAAAGGTCATCTTGTTCATTCATGTATTGGACACTTCTTGACAGATCAAATTCGTTCTTGGATGGAAAAGCTGTGGAAAAGTTGGGGAGTTATTATATCTTGAAAGTAAATGTTATGTCAGTGAAAATACAACGTAGACTTGTTATAAAACGCTGTTTCCTTATGCTATCCTGACAACTCATGAACACATCGATGTTAGAAGAATGTTACTTTCTCCCAGCTTGGTAAAAGGAACCATCTAAATGTGCTAGCATAGGATTTCCCCAATGATCCTATTTATGGTAAACTAATTTAAGCTAACCACATTTTTATTTAAAAAAAAAACAAAAAAAAAAAGCAAATGTGAGTAGGTGCTAATTATATCATGCTGTGAACAAGAGCATTTTGCAACTGTTAAGCTGTTCTTTGTTGACAGCTATTTAGGATCTGTGAAGTGCTAAAACACTTTCAAAAGTAGAGAGAAGAAACCAGACTGATTTGAATCTAAAGACATGGGTCAGTCTATGCAGATGAGATCAATAGTTAGCATTGTATTTCATACTATGGCATCCTGTTTGTCAGTCACATGTTAGCGGAGGTGGTCGTGGACTAGAGAACATGTAGGATGGCCTTATCTCAGATGTACAGCCCAGCTCTCTGCTGTTTATGTGTCGCACAATGTGTCATAACCAAATCATTGTCTTAACAAAGCCATTTGTCTTTGTCCATTGTTTATAGTGTTTACAGCTGCAATGCTGCTGACATGCTGTAACAAGCTGAAGGATGTCATTTAACAGTACAACAAGAAGTTTGAGAAACATTGAGAGAATTAAAGAACAGTCCTGTTTTGGTTGTTTTTGTTGTGTTGTTTGTTCCTCCTAAACCCAAGAGTTTTGTTCAGATTATGAATGTTTTGGAGGTGAGATTGCATCTGCATGCAGCTACACACTGTGCAGCTGCATGCATGTATCATATTCATCTAGTCACATTTGAGTCATTTAACGTCTTCGACAAAAAATCACAAGAATTCATTTTCCACCTATAATTATGTTGTATAGTTATGGGTTTATTGCTGTTTGGGGGATATTCAGCCCAATATTGGGACTATAAGCTAGATGTTGGCAGGCTTACATCAAAAATGGGTGTAACCAAGATCATGTTTGACTCTCATTATCTTTGCCTAAAGAGATTTATAACTGGTGAAATCATTTCTCTTTATGGCTATATATTCTCCTGAATGGATTTGGGAGGTAAACGATGCGAGGTTGACATTTAACTGTGGTGTTTAGTGGCTATATGAATAGAAAAAATCTTTAATTTAATATTCATATTACTAATCAAGTTAAAAAAAAGAGAACAACTTTAAATGAAGGTTATTTTGTTCTCCTTTTTTCCCTCCAATGTTTTATCCATACATTTGCTGTTTCTGCTCCCTATCTGAACGGTGTGAACAGAAGCCTGGTATTCTGTATTTAAAGTTATATTGAAGAGGCTCTATGAACTTTGGCAGATTTTCTCAATGATGTGCCCCTATCAACGGCTTCCATCTTACATCCTGCCTCTACTGAGAGCTCTTTCCAACCAGTAAAAGACATTTTTATGTTGACTCCTGTCTTATCTCTTGCTCTGTCTTGTTCTCTCTTTCTTTTCCTCTTTATAAATTTATAAATAACTAATAAAAAACTAAAAAAAATTATTTTAGAAAACCTCCTAAACCTGCTGCTTGAATTAAACATGTAATGCCTGACCCAAGAAACGGTGGACAGAAAAATTATTAATTTCTTAATCGGAAGTCTTTAGTTTTTAAGAAAATGAAAAAGTAGAAATAATTTGTTTAAATGTTTTTTACTTTGTGATATTTCAGAATTGTAGTGCAAACTGGTGTCCACTAAGAGGCAGAAGACAAGTATCAGATTGTAGACAACAGGATTTAGAGCAAAGTTTTAAGCAAAAGGTCTCAGAAACAGTATGTATGAATATGGGGTTCAGAGTATCCTGAAGAATATGGTGATAAAATATGACTGCTTTATTTTTTAATATCCCATTTTAATAGTTGCCTTTTATATTGTTGAGCTGCTGTACAGGTCACACAAAATATATTTTACTTTCTCAAGAGATTATCCCAGTTAAACAAAGAAACTAAATTAATTGAAATAAATAACAACAGGTTGTCATGCCTCTGAATTAAGTTTTTTTTAAACCCCACCACTCTCCCACACTTACACTTAAACACACACATATACACATATACACAGACATGCAATGTTAATTTTCTAGTAATTAACAAGTTATGAGCCAAGAATGAGCCACGTAGACGGGCAGTCAAAGGGAAGATTTTACAGTCAGTGAAAAAAGGAAGTGAAGGTGGCAAACATCATACAGGAAGGAGCCGTACAAGAAAGCATATGTGGCTTTCTTGGTGGAATAAATAAACGACGACAGAAATAACAACAGCAGCATGACACAATATGAATTACACGGTACTGTTACAGTTTTATAGATTTATGTGAGATGAAGATCTTGTTGACATGATTTGAGATTGTCAGAAATTGTTAAATTTGAAAAGGCTTGTGGTTTTAACTAATAAGAATTATGTTGCTTAAGTGCTACCGTTACATTCACCTCTAATATACGTAACACTTTTCAGTTGTGCTTGCATTGTGTGGGCAATGAATGCTTGTCTAACACATATTTGTGTGTGTGAGTGTATTATCGATGTGTGGAGTAGCAGACTTATTGTTCATAAACACTATGCCTTTGCAACATTTAGCTGGACTTACCTTCACTGTCCACTTAGTATGAACAACAGTGTTTTTAAAAGCAGTTTAATACGACTCAGTTGTTGTGATGGGTGTGGCAGATGCTTGCAGTAAAGTGGCAGGATGTGTAATAGTTAAATGTCAGATCTAATTTTCCTACAAGTCGATATTGATTGAGTCAAATTGTGCAGAGAGCAGACTTCTCAGTCAAGCTGATTTCCTGTTTCATTTCATGCTCGCAGTTCTTTGTCGACACATTTTCTTGCTCTGAACTCGCTGGGGCCAGTGTGGGCTTCATGGGCTCCTTACTTGGTATGGTTGCTGGTGATGACAAGGGGATTTTATGGATTGCTAGGCAGCCTGAAGAATCCTTTTTTTGTTTGTTGTTTTTTTTTAAAGAAGACTTTGCCAATACATAAACTACCTCCTATTTATTTTCTGTAGTACACACACTTGATCCTGTGTGCACATATTAGTATGCAATACGCATTATTATGGACTGTGCATTGTAAAATATTAATTTGAAATTCATCTGTGAAGGCCTCAGGGGGAAAAAACATGCTAAATATTAGAACAACACTGTCCATTTTAGAGCTTCTGCTAAATTTTCTATGTCAAGCAACCCACACAAACAAGGTGTCATACGAAAGCAGAGACGTCGTTGATTACAAAGCGGTCCGTCTCATCACTGTGGGACAAAAGTTCTGCAAGCTAGCCTAAAAGTATGAAAAGATTTGTTGTTGTGTGGTTAAAAGCTTTATTATGCCCCAAATAAACTCTGCTAATGTGTTCTCTATGACTCTGCCTTTAAAATGAATTATGAGGGAACTGGTAGTTTATATGAAGATGAGGGGTTGTATAGTGAAGTATTCACTCTTCATATTATATAATATCTTTGGGTTAACTTTTTCTGCATCCTCATGGTGTTTCTAAGGTGAATTTGTTGGCTATCCCTTGATTCTTCTGACTCTGATCATTAATATGGAGGTGTTAATTATCAATATCGGCTGATGCCTTCTTGAGATATTTAGCTGTATAACACCTCTATTAAAACATCTGTAAACTGCCCAGGTTTACTTTTTTAGCTTCTACTTTTGGACCGTTCCTCATCAGATATTATTTGACTAATTCCTAGATGAACTGGGCTGATCCACTGGTTTTCACCAAAAGTAATGTGGTTTTCTTTTGCGGTACTTATCCAGTCACATTTTTTACCGTGTTCCAGGTGAAATAACTCTGGCACGATAATATATGTTTTGATTCTGACACTCCTGTACGAATCTCACTTTGTCTCAACTTTATTGTGAGACCAAGATTATACAAACACCCCAGTAGTTATAGTTTATCAAAGCTTTCAAATGTTTTAAAACTGCTGTGATGTTTTACAAGCATTAGCGTTCGGGGCTTATGTGGATTGTGATTTAGTGTACAACATCATTATTGAATATATAATTGGTCAAAAAGGTCAATGTGAACACAAGATTCATCTAACTAGCTGTGCATGTCTTTTATTCTTGTCAATTTGAATGTGAAAGTCTGAAATTGAGAATCATAAACAAGTCTTTTTGTTTTTATCCTCAGGGGAGTCCAGGAAGTTTGATCCAAACTTCAAAGGACCGATCCACAACAGGTAAAACAGTCTGTTATAACCCTTTTTTCCCCTCTCTCTTTTGCTGAACACACCATTAACAATATTTTGCTTCTTCTCTTCCCTCCTCAGGGGCTGCACAGATATCTTCTGCTGTATTCTCTTCATCGTGTTCTTGTTTGGGTACTTTGCTGTGGGTATCCTGGGTAAGGTTGATCTTTTATTTAAGTCTTTATTTGCAGATGTTTTATCTCCATTTATCTTGTTGTTTTATATTTGGCTTGTGTCAAAGTGACTGATCGTTACACTTGTGCATTTCTGCTGCATCCTAAAGACTTTTACCTGTTAACTTACTGATTATAGCCATTCTGAAATGCCAACTAGTCATAGTCCTCTGCAGCCTCTACAGTTCACAGTCTAATTTTCACCCTTTTGTCTGGTGAGATATAAGTTGCTCTTCACTCACTCATGGATCATTGTAGATACTTTGAACTACATGTAGTGTTGAATTCAACACAAAAAAGAGTCCTGCTTATGGAAAGGTGTGAAGCTTCATCCTGCTTGCCATGCTGTAAGCAACCATAGCACAGATGTCCTCAGCATGCTTTTTTCATGATGTCCTACGTCTTGTACTTGCTAGCCAAGCAACACATTATGTCAGATTTGGAGTTGTCAGAATATCAGTCAGAACATTATTTCCTAAGAACTGGGAATAATTTGTAAACAGCTTTGGAAAGAGTCCAGATGTAATTTTCTGCATACTTTCCTGAAGTTTTCTTATGTTCATTTGTGAAAATGATTTAAAGGAGACATTTTATTACCTTTTTTACCCATTAGTTTACACCTCTATTCAAGCTGGTGATGGTAGGGGCGTGGAGCGACCCCCTCGACACCACTCCGCTCCCCCTTCCTCGGGGTCTGCCTCTTTTGAGATCTCTAGTACTCAATAATACATTATTACAGCTTGATTGAGCATCCAGTAAATGGCCTTCAAGCTTAGACCACGGACCAAACTACTCTGATATAAAAATTTTCCTTGTCTGCAGTTGGATGAGTTACCGTACTATCAGAAAAAAAAACACTTAACTTGAGAAGATTCAGATCTGATCTGTCAGTGCACTGAAGATTTCCTGAAATAAGAAAGAATATCTAGGGTTTAGACAAGACATGTGAATTGGTACTGGGAGGTCTTGAAACACATTTTCTGACCATATATTGGGTGTGAAACATACAATGTGATCTCAAACAGTGGCTCAGTGAGAAGATAAAGTCTGGTACACACATAACAATATTTGGGCTGTTTTTGTCCCATTTTTGCCTCTTCCTGACCTCGGACGGCAAACGTCCGATCATCGTGAGATTTCCTTGTCCAATTATCATTTGGTCTGTGGTGTGTTACGAGCCAATTTGTCCCGATAATCAGCTCTGAAACAGGTCGTAGCCGACAATCGGGAACATTGAACATGTTTAATATTTCAGTGCCGATTTCTGAGGAAAGCCAGCGTCTCGTGCATTGTGACTGCGTGGATGGTGACGTGGTATGGAATGTAGCCAATCAGAGAGCGAGCTAGCCAAGGAACAAGGAAGTAAATAAAATCTGTGTTCACGCCGTCTCCAGTCTGTTATTTTTTTTTTTTTCAGTTCTGGCTTTTTCTGTTAACAATAATCCCAAGACCACTATCATTCCCTTGTCCTATATATCCCCTTCCATGCTGCGTGCTGTGTTTTCCGATTGTTATTATGTTTCTTCTTCAACGTTTTTTCCGGTTGTTTCTTTTGTTCTTCTTCTACGTTTCAGCCTTTGTCCGGCTCGAAGGACTAGATTGTAGATGAATTGCTGGACAGCATCGTCATGTGTGTGTTGTTCTGTGATTACATTTTTGGAGCCACCGCACACAATACAATCAAAACTGATTTTTTTTATCTTCACATGTGAGGTCTCAACCAGATAAAAAATCTCATAAAATTAAAAAAATCGTTATGTGTGTACCAGGCCTTAAAATCATGTAAAATAGCCAGTTTTATGATTTAGTAACTAAGTACGAAATAAATAAATATACTCTTGAAACATGATTAACAATCTTGCTAATTCTACTCTTGCTGAAATCGCTCTCTAAACAAGCTTTAAAAGACTTTTTGGCTGGATATGAGATTGGAAGACTTGGTAAACTATTTTTGCAGAGTAGATCCCTCTTGTAGTCACAGTATCGTTGCATCTTGTGTTGAACTGGCTCAAATTGTCAAAACATTCACCACAAAATGTAACAACACTTAACGTAACAGAGAACTGTTCCTCTGTCACATTTAACTCCACTGTAGATATTAATTAGTGTTTAATATTGATTTATAGAAATGACTAGAACTGATTCTCCTTTCTGCAGCGTGGTCTCAGGGTGACCCCAGAAAAGTGATTTATCCCACAGACAGTAGGGGCCAGTTCTGTGGGCAGGCTGGAACAAACTTGGAGTAAGTCACCTGAAACCAGAATTTGAAGTCAATTATTTAGTGTAAATTCTAGATAATTACTTTTATTTATGATGGACAAATGACAGAATTTGTGTTTTACTGTCACACCACAGAAAGAAACCTCTCCTGTTTTACTTCAACATTCTGAAATGTGCCAGTCCTTTGGTGCTGCTGGAGTTTCAGTGTCCCACCACACAGGTCAGGAAATATATCTACATCTTACTGTAATTATTGTAGCTCATGCAAACAACCAAACTAAGCAACACGATTGTCTGTCACTGTTTGTGTCCAGTTATGTGTGGAAAAGTGTCCTGACAGGTATCTGACGTTGGTGAAAGCAAAGTTAGGCAACAAAGATGACCATGAATACTACAAGAGATACTGCAAGGAAGGAATTGACTTTGCTAAATTGGTAAAGTATAAAACATTAGATTCTTGACATTTTGGCAAGCTTAATTGGATACAGTTAGATGGGCAAGAGGATAGAAATTTCAATTAAAGTGTGTTGTTTATGATGTAGAGTCCTCCTGAGATCCTCAGGGATGGCCTGTGTCCTGCCATGCTGATTCCCAGTAAACCCTGTAAGTAAAAAGCTTGTTTAACATTTCACCTGCAAGCTGCTCGAAGCTGCTGCTGTTGGTCTGTGTTTCCTGCCTGAAGCTGAATCAAATAAAAACCTTTCCTTTACAGTCACACGCCGCTGCCTTCCAGCCCTGGAAACTATGAAAGGTGGGGTAGTGGTGGTGGGCAATGAGACCACGTTCGTTGATGACAATGGCGTCAGTGTCAATGCCTCAGAGGTGCTGGAGGCTTCAAAGTGAGTCTTTTCTTTTTTTCTTAACCATGAAAATCCTTAAAAGCAGTGTCATGAAAGATGTGTGAAACTCTTTGAGCTCAGTCTGAATTTTAACTGAATTTGTTATGACAAAATTAACGATTCATTAATAGCTTACCAACAATTTAGCACAGATTATAGTAATAATTGTCCATTTACAGTTGAATACCTGTTGGTCTTACAGAGTAGGTGGAATGTGGATATTTGTCTTAAATCAGTAAAGCAACTACTTAAAATCATGGAAACATTTGCTAAAATGATAAACCGTGTAAAACAGATGAATGTAACTACTGTGACAAAACAAGTTTTCTTTTGAACTCACACTAAACTCGCATTAAAGTCTCAAGTTCAGTATGTTGGAGTTATGAGTTATGAGGAAACTGTGGGTCTGACTGAGAATGATACAGTCCTGTTGGGTAACACCAACCCAATCACAAACTTACCCTAAATGCGTATCTCCATTTTCCTAAATTAAACACACCACAATTTAGAAGAGCTGGTTTCCAGAATAGTCTGGTTTTGGTCATAAACCATTTCCTCGACAGAGACTTATGAGACTTATGAGTCCCCAGTTTGATTCACACAAATTATTCAGTAAAGTCTGTTCCATGAAACATTTCCCAGTCTGAGAAGGACAGATTTAGAAAATGCACATTGTGCTCTATTAACCCTTTGAGCCCTGTACCTATTTTTTAGGTCTCTGTTTGAAAATTGCATACCCATAATGCGAGGGTGTCCAGCTCCGGACCTGGAGGGCCACAATCCTGCAGGCTTTAACCCTTTATCAAGCGGGGTCACATGGCTGCAATGTTGTTGATTAGTAGTCATGTACCGGGACCGGTACATCTGCATCTTAAGGGGTTAAATGTTTCCCTGCTCCAGCACACCTGATTCAAATCAACTGGCTCTCCTCAACAGCTTGTTGTCAAGTTGTGCCCAGGCAGAAGCTGAATCAATATATCACTGTGTGTTATTGGTGAAAAATAAATGGAGATGCCACATAGGACAAATAAAAAACATTTCAGGGTCACCTTTAAACAGATCTACATGTGTGAAGTTTGCATGTTCTCCCTGTGTTTCACTCAACAAATAATAATTTAGTTTCCTAAAACTCACGTTTATGAAATTCGGCTTGAATTTCATCAACTAAATAATTCTTATATGATAAAACGTGTTACCAATTATACTTTGATGGCAGTTAATGTACTTAGGTGGCCCAACCAGGTCTGTGTGTGGCAGTATTTTAAAATTTGTAGGCATCACTTACAATGAGTTGCTTTAATAAAACAGCACTTCATTTACATTCATGTGTAAATAAAGAAAATGTCAAAAAGTACACTTTACATAGATAAATTCTCATCACATTTTATGCTAAATTGTGTCATTTTACAGCAAATTGCCATAACACCTCACACCAGCTACATAATTCTGGGGGTTTCATAAACTAAATTAGCTTTAAGTTATGATAACTTTATTTCCGTTTCCTTTCATAACAGGAAGTCAAATGTGGTTGTTGAAGCTCGCCAGGTGGCCATGAGAATCTTTGAGGACTACACTCAGTCTTGGCATTGGATATTACTGTAAGTCTAATGAACATAAAGAATAGAAAATTTAATAGTAATGCACTAATTTTAAAAAAATATATATTTATTTATAAATGATTTTGTTGTCACTGATCAGATTTAATTGATAAGCTCAAATATTTTTGTGTGACATCTTAACAGGATCTCAGTTTAAGACTACCTAATTGAGGAACATAAAGCAAAGAAATATGAAAAAATGAACTTTGCTGACCACAGACATCTTTAAGATGATGTATTTGCCCTCCCTCTCCAGAGGCCTGCTGATTGCCATGGTTGTCAGCTTGATTTTCATCGTTCTGCTGCGATTCTTGGCGGGTGTCATGGTCTGGGTCATGATTGTTTTGGTTATTCTTGTCATTGGATACGGTGAGGCAGCAGTTTGTACCTGTCATTAAACTGTCCTTTAGGATTACCCTCAATTAACTAAATAAACTTGATTGTTTTCAGGTATATTCCACTGCTACCTGGAATTTGCCGCTCTGAAGGGTGAGCCCGGCGCTAATGTTACCATCAGGGACCTGGGCTTGCAGACAGACTTTTCTATCTACCTGCAGATCAGACAGACCTGGCTGGCCTTCAGTAAGCAAAAGCAAACTTCTACAGTGTAACATTTAGTTTCTCTGAATGAAGTGTGTAAAACCCCACTAATCTGCTGAATTCCCTCTTTTGCAGTGATCATCCTTGCCATTGTGGAGGTCATCATCCTCCTGCTGCTCATCTTCCTCAGGAAGAGGATCCTGATCGCCATCGCTCTCATCAAAGAAGCCAGCAGGTTATTTATTCCAGATGCTTTGTGCAGGAGCTATATGTTCTTGAGAGTAATGTCAGCAGAAGCACAAACTTTTATAGCACAGTTCTCATAGATGTGTGTGGTCTGTGAAGCAGCTTAAGATAAGTATTTTATTTAGGAGAGGCTTGCTAAATTAGCCTGTTTGACGTGTATTAATCAGCTGTCCACTGCCATAAGAATGCTAATGTTGCTCTTTGCCTGCTGGATGTGTGTAAAGTTAAAGCTTTACTTTAAAAGGTTTTAAACTGTTTCATTCTTCATTTGCTTTCCCCAAGTTTGTTTCTCTCACTTACCGAAAACAAGAATATAAAAACATCAGCCTTCTTCCTCCTTGTTAACATGCTAACACGGTGTTTCTTTTCCCAGGGCTGTTGGCCATGTTATGTCAGCTCTGTTCTACCCACTACTGACCTTTGCCCTTCTGGCCGTGGTGATCGCTTACTGGGTCGTTACAGCCGTGTATCCTTTTATTAGTCTGCAGTGATATGACCAATGTAGCATGACTCTTGATTGCGATATTTTCAAGGATATTCTTACCGCGTCACCTTGACAGCTTCTACCAGTTTCTTGTCTACGTCCAATGAGCAGGTGTACAAAGTGTTCAACAACTCTGATTGTCCGTTTGCACGGGAAACCTGCAATCCAGAGGTACTGCTCAAACTTTTACTGTGGCATCAAGCCCAAAATATTTGAAATTCTGCAAAAAGGTGCTCATAAAGGCACAAATATGATTATAAAGTAACATTGTACTCGAGCCATCTCTGGAATTAACTGCCTCTTTTCTCTGCCGCTGCAGACGTTCAACACCTCCAATGCTTCAGCTGTGTGCACAGATGCAGAGTGTCTGTTTGCCTTCTACGGTGGCGAGACGCTCTACCACAAATACCTCATCCTGTTTCAGTTCTATAACGTCTTCCTCTTCTTCTGGTGTGCCAACTTTGTGACGGCCCTGGGCCAGGTTACTCTGGCAGGGGCATTTGCATCATATTACTGGGCCTTCAAGAAGCCGGATGATATCCCTGCTTTCCCCATCTTCTCCTCTTTGGGACGGGCCCTCAGGTAAGATTATAAAGCCCTTTTTTAATAAGACTGAGCAAAAACAACAACAAATTAAAATAGTAGCTAAGATTAGTAGATTATAGAGTGAAGTGCTGCCTCGCACTTGACAGGAAAAGATATACAAAGCTGGCAAGATTTTGAATAAAGAGTTTATTCTCTCCAAATAGACATATGTTAGGTCAGCAGGGTGGGTTCTGATGGCAGACTCAAATGGAAAAAGAGCATCTAATGCTCACAATTGGCCTCTGTCTCCTGTTCCTGTGTAGATACCACACAGGGTCCCTGGCTTTTGGTTCTCTGATCCTATCTTTGGTCCAGGTCATTAGGGTCATTTTGGAATATCTGGATCACAAGTTACAAGGTTGAGTATCTGACACACTTTTATCAATATGTATTTAACTGAGGTTTTGGATGAATGCATGGACAAAATCATTAGTTTATCTAATTTTGCTGATAAACTGGTTCAGTCTGGATACACTAAAGTTCAGTGTTTCACATCCTGCTTATGTTGTTCTCTCTTTTTTACAGTTTTGTCTCCTCATAGCATATTTCACCAAAAACCCCTAAACATAACGAAGAAAGCCTGTATTTACTGAATGACCTGAAGAATGCACATCCCATCATAACAAAGTTCATTTACTTACCTGTGTCTTTCAGGCGCTCAGAACAAGTTTGCTAAATTTCTGCTAAGCTGCATGAAGTGCTGCTTCTGGTGTCTGGAGAAATGTATCAAGTTCCTGAACAGAAATGCTTACATCATGGTGAGCTTTTGTAATAGGATACAGCTGACTAAGAGATCTTTTGTCCAAGGGGTTCAATCATTCGCTTGTTTTTATGTATTTCCATTCTCTAGATTGCAATCTATGGCAAAAGTTTCTGTACATCGGCTCGAGATGCTTTCTTCCTTCTCATGAGGAACATTATCAGGTGGGATTACATGTCATGTCATGTGAAGACACAACACTGGGTCATCTCTTGAGTTAGGTGCTTTATGTTTAATGAGGTCAGGATTAAATGGTTAAACAAACAAAAAACAAGTAAAAAAAAGAAAAAAATTATTTTCAAATGATCAGGTAAACCCTTAAAACTCTGCTTATATTGTCAACAATTTCTCAGGAATGGTAGTGTGTAACTGTGTGGGGTAAAATGTGATCATGGCTTACCCTTTAGGTGACTTACAGAAGCTATCCAGGCATTTAAATATTGTCCCGAAGGTTTACAATTCAGCAGCAACATACTGTTTACTCAGAGACTCTATATAGTAAACCCACAATTCATTATCCATGATAACCTGAATATTTATCACATTTTCATAAAAATAGAAAAAAAACTGACAATAATGTTCAGGAGCAGTCAAAGATCAACATGTGACAAGAATGTCATATGTCTGTCTATAAAGAACAAAATTAATGGTCCTCTGGCTGGATTAAAGGCAAAACTACGGTTTTGACTCACAGTGTAGAATCTGACAGCTGAGACTGTCCTTTATTTTTACATAAAAAATAAAAAAAGTACCTTTGGCTTGGAATTTTAAGGATTGATGTGTGAAAAATCAGCTTTGAAAGACCTTCAGAAGTCCTTCAAAAAGTTCTGTCTCCTTAGAAGCAAAATATAAAGAAATGACAGGTGGCTCAAGACTTTTATACATGACTATATTTTATCTTTGTTTATTTTAGCATGTCTTCTTTCTCTTCATTATTTGAGTTACTCTTAGTTTAGATGGATTCACTGACAAATGCTGTGCTGCGTCCAACACAGGGTGGCTGTTTTAGATAAAGTGACTGACTTCCTGCTGTTTCTTGGGAAGCTCCTTATTGTTGGCATCGTAGGTAAGGGAAGTTTTTTTAAAGATCCATACTGAGGAGAGAGCTGTGTTGCTTTCTAGTTTAGATCAACTCATTCACCTTTTATCTCTGTATAGGGATTTTCTCTTTCTTCTTCTTCTCTGGAAGAATCAAAGCTGTAGAGGAGGCTGCCCCATCTCTCAACTACTACTGGGTGCCAATCCTGGTAAGAACAGTTATTTTTATGTGGTTTGATGTGGAATTTTAAGCTTATGTTTGATGACTTTTATAACTTTGTCCTCTTAGACGCTGGTAGTGGGATCGTACCTGATCGCTCATGGCTTCTTCAGCGTGTACGGCATGTGTGTGGACACACTGTTCCTTTGCTTCTGTGAGTAATTTTTCATTTAGTGGATCATCAGATCTTCTCTTTACCCATACAACTGTGTAGAGCTGAGCTTCTGGTTTCCTCTGCTTTCTGCCATGTTTCTGACTATTCTCTTTGTCTCGTTTTTCCCATTAATTTCACTTTACTTTTATTTTCCCACACTCCCTCTCTTGCGTTTTCCCATATTTTTCCATTAACTTAATAAAAAAATCCATACCCATACATTCAATAAGGTGAGGACTTGGAAAGAAATGACGGCTCCTCTGAGAGGCCTTACTTCATGTCTCCTGAGCTGCATGAGATCCTCTCCAAAGCGAAGAAGGTGGAAGAATGTGACGGCTTTGAGCAGGCAGACGCTGCAAAGCAAGCGGACGAGGTGAAATTGGAAGAGGAAACACCTCTTCAGCATCAGGACGGAGAGGTACAGCTGACCCAGCAGAATGTGCTCAAGCAGGAAAATGAGGAGGAGCAGCCCCTGCAGTCCAAAGTTGATTCTGAAGAGCCAAACGAGAAGACAGAGGAAGAAATCGTTAATGAGGCAGAGGCAACTGAGAAGACAGAAGAACCAGAGGTGACAGAAGCAGCAGAAAAACAGGAGCTGAAAGCAGAGAAGACAGAGGAGGTGCCAGCTACTGCTGAAGAAGATAAAACAAAGGAGACTGGTGAAAAAACTGAGGAAAAAAAGGATGTTAAGGAAGATAGTCCTTCATCAGCACCACAGGAGTAGGTCTTGCAAAGGAAGTGAAGCTTGGTAAACCTCTTAAAGCATAAAGAA
This sequence comes from Melanotaenia boesemani, assembly GCF_017639745.1. NCBI lineage: Eukaryota > Metazoa > Chordata > Actinopteri > Atheriniformes > Melanotaeniidae > Melanotaenia > Melanotaenia boesemani. Next base: position 31,936,881 of record NC_055685.1, on the reverse strand, counting down.
TTAAAATGTGTACCTACAACTTTGTGATATGGACCTGTTAAATGTTCAGCATACTAGAAAACTTCAGCTGGCTTTGCTATGCGAGTGAAGTGACGTCCACCAGGAGGAGGCTGCTGTCAGGGTCAGAATGAAGCAGGTGCATCAAAAGCCCAGTGCATCTCTGTAGCTTGGAAAAAAAAAGGCTCCTTTGTGTTGGTTTTAGAGCGTGTCGGTTTTTTATATTGTGAAGATCTGTAGAACATAGTGAGTGCTGAACCTGTGCCTGATTACTGTCAGTATTTGTTGTCTTAATCCCATCACTGGATGCACTACAGAACCACTTAAGAACCATGTTTACAGTCAGAACAAACATCTCAATCAATGGTGAATCTCTTTCACTGTTTACAATATACCAGCTGACGCCAAAATGTTTCAGACTTATTTGATATACTCTATAAATACTGGATCTTTTTTTGCCTATAGAACTTGTGTATATACAGTAGTGTGTTTATTATGTACTTTTTGGCTTTGGTCTTATTGAGATCCTCACCAAGAAGGGATCCCATATATTGTATTGCCACCTACTTGCCTTGCTACTGGCGTAAGTGCTGTGATTGTGTAGCCATGATGCAGAAATCATGACCTCTTGTAATCTGATGACCCCCCTCCCCATCTCCTCCCACTTGTTTACAAACTCCAGCTACCTTACTCTGTCCTTCCCCTGAATTTGTCTCTCCATCTAAGTGCTGCATGGTATTGACATGGCCTTCTGAATGCTCGCAACATCTTAAATCTTTGGATGCTTTTGTACCTCTTTTCTTGTCTGCCACCTTGCGTAAGATGTAAGTTAATTTTACACTGAAAACACTGATGACATTCCATAGTTATTTGGATGTAAATCTTGAATAAAGGTGATTGTATTTAATCATTGTATTTCTGTAATGGGTAAATGTGATTTACGATGGTTTAGGGTCTGGAAACTGGTGACTTTTCAGGTCTAAGACAGTTCAGACTTAAACAACTATTTAAAATTCAATTTACTTCTTTAATTGTCACTTTTGGCTTGTGGACCTTCAAAATTGTAAGTAACACCCTAATCATACATTCTTGGCTTTGTGTAGTCGTGATTTGTGAACATTTCAAATGGAGAGATACTTTAATGAAAATAAAAAAAAGTCAGACTGAATAAACCATTCTTTGCAACAAAATGTCCCCGACCCCCTTTTACTTTTTATTCCTTTAATCACATCAATAAGGTACCCTTCTTCTTCAGCTGACTAACGAAAGCTAAATATAAAGACAGTGTCTCCGTGCAAGTAAGTGAAATGATAATTTAGCATTCCTCAATTTTCTCTGTTCATGTCACAGTGGAAGACCTGGAGCGTAACGATGGATCTACAGAGAGGCCGTATTTCATGTCACAAAACCTGCTCAGCCTCATGAAGAAGACCAATGACAAGCCCAAATCTGTAGACTAATGCCATGCTGTTTGTTTGTGCGTGTGTGTGCTTATGTGTGTGTCTGAAATGAGCAAAGGGACTGTGGCATTTCTTTTGGTGTACATGTACAGCATGTTTCTTTCTGTCAAAGGAGATTCTTTTATCATATTGAAACTTGACATTGTAAAGGAGTGATTTCATTACCGAAGGAATACGAGATTAGACATGTAGATAATTTAAGTAACAATCTGCCTTAATACCAAATTCTACATGTCTTTTTTTCAGTTTGACTTTTTATTTTTATTTAATATTCTGATATCTGTATAGAAGATTTTATGGGTCGGACAGAAATTAAACTTTCATTTCATCACTTTAACTAAATATATATTGCACTATATCAACTTACCAAAGCTAAGTATCTAAACTGCAGCTGACAAAATGTTAGTGTGATTATCACAGGCTTTAGAGATTACAAAAGTGTTTTAACCTTGATTTATACCTCTTTTTAAATAGCTTTTCTTTTTAAATGCTCCACTAATTATGAAACTTTTTTTTTGTAAACATTTTTAGTTTGTATGTTTTACAATGCCTTTAATTTTGTAAACTAATAAAAGTTTGTATTGCCATGTCATTGTCCAAAACAAGTGTCGTCACTGTTCGTTCGATTGTGCTCAACTTTGATTTTCATCAGACAGAATAGGTAGAATTTTGATAGTGATCATAAGTAATTGATACATTAATTGGATTAAATTCTGAAAAGTGTCCATCAAGGCAATCCAATGTGCAGTACATAATCAAAAGAAACATACAATATATGCATGTTGACTAGACGTCGACAGGAAATATGCCTTCATTAATGCCATCATAACACCATTTAAAAGAACTAAGACAAAGGCAAGGCAAATTTATTTGAATATCACATTTCATGTACAAGACAATTCAAAGTGCTTTACATAAAACATTACAGCAGGGTGCAGAAAGCAATAAAAGAAACACAATGAAATAAAAGCAGAAGGACAATACTAAATAAAATAGATAAAATGCAAGAAATAAAGTTAAAGACAATATTAAAACATGATTCCAGCTTAAAAGAACCAGATGTAGATTTTGACTTCTAAATAAAATCTAGTGAAATGCAGCAGAGAACAGGTGGGTCTTTAACCTTGATTTTAATAAACTGAGTGTTTCAGCTGATCTGAGGCTTTCTGGGAGTTCGTTCCAGACATGTGGAGCATAGAAGCTGAACGCAGCTTCTCCCTGTCTGGTTCTGACTCTGGGAACTGATAAGAAACTGGATCCAGATGACCTGAGGCTTCTGGCAGGTTCATACTGGGTCAAGAGGTCACAGATGTATTTTGGTCCTAAACCATTCAGAGATTTATAGACCAGCAGCAGAACTTTGAAATCTATTCTCTGATGAATAGGCAGCCAGTGTAAAGCCCTCTGAGCTGGACTGATGTGGTCCACTTTCTTGGTTTTAGTGAGGACTCCAGCAGCAGAGTTCAGAATCCCCTGCAGGTGTCTAATTGATTTTTTAGGTAGAACCTGTAAAAACACAGTTACAATAATCAAGCCGACTAAAGATGAAAGCATGGACTAGTTTTTCCAGGTCCTGCTGAGACATCATATATTTTACCCTTGATATATTCTTAAGGTGATAGTAGGCTGACTTTGTGATTCCTTTACTGTGTTTTTCAAAGTTAAGGTCTGAGTCCATCAATACACTGGTTGGTGGTGTATAGACTGAAGTTCTGTGGTGACCTTTAATCGTTTCTCTTTCGCTCCAAAGAAACAAAAAACTAAGGTCATTTTGAAGCCTGAAAACATACACATACATCTAAAAAAGAAATAACAGCATGAAGGGTTTGTTATTTTGACGAGCCTTTTCAGTATCTATGCATTACAAACTGGATATATTGGATATATATATTCGTCTATGTGTTTTTAAAGACCAAAATAATGGAACAAGCACTAACAGTGGTATTGTCGTTTATGCGGAAAAGAACAGATCTCGATATTTCAGAAAATGTTTTTTTTTTTTTTTTTAGTACGTTTAGTATACACGTTGCTAGGCAACGCTGTCGCCAGTTTGAGGTGTTCAGATAGGTCATGCTTAAGCGGACTGTTGGCATATATTTTTCCATTCTTGTTGACAACAGTAAACGGCACGGAAATGCCACTGTCTCACAACTCAGTTAAACCTCCGTTACATGACCAAATAACGGAGCTTCAGGTGAAAATACAACTGCTCGGTAAGCCTGTTTCTTTACGGTGTTACCATCTGTTTAAAATTTATGCTTGCTTTGCTAACATTGTATACCAATGTGCTAGGTGCCACGGTTGGCCTGGTACGTTATTTGTGACATGTAGCTGTTTGTTAGCTTTGTGTAGCTGACAAACGACTTGACCATCTCGTTGTCTTGTTGATGCAACTGTTAAATGTGTCCACTAGAGGGCGACAGAACTGCACACTATGAGCGCTCTCAGGCCACTATCAAGAATAACAAAGAGTACATCGGCCGTCTGAGGTTGGAGAACAAAAAGTTGCACAAAAAACTGGCAGAAACTAAAGCTGTAAGTAAAATACTGTCGACATTAAACTCTAGACGTTTTTAACCATTTATATCAGTGTACCACATAAAAATAAAAAGATTATTACTGCCTTGTCAGTGCTCACTTTGGCATCTTTCTTCTCAGGGTGATGAACGCATCATCAGAGCTGCTTTTCATAACAGAGGAGTGGAGAAGGATGCCTACCGCAACATGTCAGGAAAGGTGAGAGGCAAGAGAAAAGGCCCTGCAACTAGTTTTGATATGAAAGTATTTATGATGTGAAATTCTGACTTATAATTTCAAACTATTTATAAAATTCACTCTAAGGCCGCAGTCACCAACTCCGGTCCTCGAGCTCTACCATCCTGCAGGTTTTAGTGTTTTCCTGCTGCAACACACCTGACTCAAATCAATGGGTCATTAACAGGCTGGTGCAGAAGTTGACAAGTTGTTGGAAAACATTTTCAATTGGATCAGGGGGGTATTCCACGAACGTAGCTAAAGAAAGCCACGCTGTATCGGGAAAGCCTCGCTTGAACTAATGTCATCTTTGAATTAAGGCTCAGACCGTTCCACTAACACATTTCAGCTCTATCTAACTGAGGCTAATTCAAGCGAGGCTTACATAGCCTGGCTATGTGAGAGGTCCTAAGGAATGTTGGGAGCCCTGACAAGTGGATGGTGGAAAAGAGAATCTGGTAGAAAAAGAGAGCAAGCCGAGAGCTGTCATTTTCTCAGCAGCTGAACAAAGAATGCTGATGGAGATCAGTGACGTGCGGTGGGGTTCATGGCTGGTGAGGCACTGACTCCTTTGGAGTCAGATTTACAATTTTAAGAACTGAAAAGAGCATCTTATTTCACTATTCATCCAACAGCATGCAAATATGCCCCCTTGAGGTGAGGTAGAGTACTGTCTGCCTCTCCTGACTTAACGTCACTGCTGTATAAGATGTACTGGCCCTGCTTATTTTATTAATAATCCAATAATCAATATGCATCATCATATTTTGTGAATATATTATTGTGTGCGACCTACATTAATTGCACTGTTACATCTCAACAGAAGCAATCTTACCTGCCAAAGCTTACCTGCAGCAGGTGAAAATAAAGTACAAGAACATATTTCAGAGTGGGAGGTAGTCTTTGAAGAAATGTGTTTGTTCTAAACGTGTTGAGCTGTAAATTTGTTGCACTGTAGACACCAAGACAACGTCAGAGGCCACTGCTACTGGTGGGGGTCCTCCCCCTGAAAACCCTTGGGGCTGGTGGCTTGAAAGCGCTTTGAATTAAACGTACGCCCTCTGCAGGGACATCAATAAAAGGCCAAGCCATGGTTACCAAAAATGAACTCTGTCTCTATCTGCTAGTTCTGGTACATAAGTTACCATGGTTACTCAGCGGGCATTCACATAAGCCATGTTGATGGAACGGAACTCTCTCTTAAATGAGCCAGGCTTATCAAGATAAGCCAGGCTTTCCTTTAATCCAGCTTCGTGGAATACCCCCAGGTGTGTTGTACCAGTTAAACACTAAAACCTGCAGGATGGTACATCTTGAGGACCGGAGCTGGTGACTACTGCTCTAAGTTAATGTTAAAAAAAATTATGAATCTGCGTCCTCTTTTAATTCCAAGGTTTTTTGTACCAGGATATAAAATGAAAAGACATATTGTCCTATGTGTTAAACTGTATTATTATTATTTATTAAACCAAAACTGAGCGAAAATGCTGAAGCAGTTTATGGAAGCAATACGTGTACCTTTCATGTTTATGAGTAACATCTAGGTGCTGCTAATTCAATGCACTCAATTAACTGATCATCAGTACATGTAAACACCTCTATGAAAGCAGAGGCTATGGCATTTTGCTGGTTTGGAGCATTCAAGTATGTGTTAACATAAAGCCAAGGAGGAAATACATCAGCAATGTTCTTAGTGTAGCAATTGTTGCTGGCAATAGATCTGGGAAAGAATTTGAAGTTTGTTTGATCATCATGAAGCTTGAGTTCATCATTTGGCATAGAGAGTGGAAAACATCCAAAACAGTGGATGTCCCTGCAAGTTCAGCCCAAGGTCAGACTGTAGAACACCAACAATTACATCTCAGACTCTCTAGGCTCCAATAACATGTTAAGTGTTGAAGTAAATGAAAATTTAATCTTAAAAAACTAAACAAGTATAGCTTGCTTGTGAGGGTTGTAGGAGAGAGCCTTTTCTCTCGAAGAAGTTATATTTTATTTAATGTTTTTGTAATGATTTGTATGAGAAGGGCAGACTAAGATTTTTCTTCTTTCCATTGCTTTTGAGATTTTTGTTTGTATTGATTGTTTTGTTTGGTTCAGGAATTAAAAACATTTATAAATGAATTGTAGAACACAGCAGCACAGCTTAGGTTTGCAAAGCTGCATCTGAGCAAATCACAGGTCTTTGGGAACCATGTTCTTTGGACGAACCAGGCCAAAGTGGAGTACAATGCACCGAAGTTGATGAAAACTAAATACAACACATCAGTACAAATGCTTCATACCAACTGTTAAACAAAGCAGTGGAAAGTTAATGATTTGGGCTTAATTTGAAGCCCCTGGACATGGACACCTTGTAGTCATTAAGTCAACCATGAACTCCTCTGTACACTGAAATTGAGTTGAATTTAAGGTCATCCGTTAACAGTCATGTAGGAGTCCGCTAACTTAGTTTTTTACACAATGCTCCTGGATTTTGGTTTACTTTTTGTTCAATAAATACATATACAGTGTAATGTGTCATGTTGTTCATCTGAAGTTGTATTTACCTTATTTTAAATTGATAGGAGCCTGATGTTTTTTAACTGTCCTGACAATGTAAAAGTAGAAAATTTTTACACGGCTGTTTCTCCTCTCTTGTACCATTTTCTCAGGCAGCCCTCACAATGCTAGAGAAAAGGGTGCTTGGCAAGACAAAGCGTCTCAATGCTCAGAAACACACCAACCAAACCTTCCAGCGGCGCCTTGATGAGCTGAAAATGGAATACGAGAAATTAAAACCGGAGGGCAGCAGCAGAACAAGGTCTACTGATGCACGTGCTTTGGAAAAAGAGGAAGATGCCATGGTTGTTACCTCTCTGATCTCTAAAAATATGTCTGTCTTTACATGTCCATGTGATTTGTGTTTAATTTTTAATTAACTCTACAATGCACTCACCTTCAGAAAATACGTGCCCTGGAGAACAGTCTGAAGAAAACCCAGTTCAAGTATAAGGAAGCTGAAAACATAATGATTTACTACCTAAAACTGAAAAACCACTTACAGGTTAGTACAGCATACACATTGTTTGCCTATAATGTTGAAGTTAATGTTTTTCATACTGATACCTGTCCCAGAGGTGGTCTCCTGGGATGATTAGTCTCAATTACTAAATCTTTTTTTCACACATAACACTCATTAAGCCAAGCCAATAATGAAGCTTTGTTTTCTCTGTGTGTAATATAGTACCAGTGTTTTAGCTCTTATCACACAGCATGAGAGTGAACATGCTAATTAATATTTCTTTACAGTCTGTTTATCTTTACCATGACAAAGGATGCTCTCTGTAATGTCCTCATCCTGTGACTCTGCGGAACGTTTAGGACTCTGTTGTGAACATCACATGAGAAGATTTGCTTGCAAAAAGATGCATCTGTCGCATACCCTCACTGATCCCAGTACCATCACTGATGCTAGCTTTTTTTGTTGTGTCCTAACAAGCTGAACGATACTTATCTTTAGCAAGGAGGAAGCTGCTAATATCCAAAAATAATTTAAAATTTTGGTTGTTCAGACAATTTTCAAAGTCACCTATTGTTTGTTTTGTTTTTAACTTGCAGTAGTAGAGAAAATTTGTGACCACTTGTTGTTCAATGACAGCAGTTTTCAAGAGTTCCTCAGTGATTTCCAGTAAAGTCATGTTTAGTTTGATAAAGTGTTTGTCCTGAAGACAGTCAGGTAACAGTTTTCCAGTTGTATCCCTTGCAAAGAGATTGTTATGGATTTCTAGATATTTTTATAATGCAATTTCCATCAGAACTATTTTTCAGTTTTCTGTTTAAAATGAAATTCTCAAATAGTTTAGCTGTATCGTACATCTTTTGCACAATGGTAAAAGTTTCCCCATCATTCTGGAAGATTCTTTTACATTAAGTCATGTTACTGCCTTGTTGCAATTTTTCCACATTATTTACTATTTCACAACTTTTCCAGTTTTTGTTGCCCCTTTTTTCACCTTTCATTTTCTTATTTTTTTTCACCCTTATCTATTCAGGATGAAAGTCTGACTTTCCAGGGCCAGTTGGACAGAATTGAAGCAGAGATCTTGAAGCAAAGGGAGGAGCTTCACAACCTGCATCTCGTGAAAAATGAAGCTCAGCTCTCCAAAGAAGCTGCTAAAGTGATCTGCACCTTGAGTTTATAACCTTTCAGGGCCTCTTATTTCAACTGAAAGAGATTACCCACCTACCACTGCAATGCTCTCAAATATTTAATTAGACCGAAAAAAAAAAAAAAAAAAAAGCTTGTACAGAGTAAAAAAGGTTACATATCCATAACTTTGAACTTTTACGTCACATTGTACAAACAGCATTTTCTCAAAAGTATTTTATTTTTTTTTATCTCTGTAAGACTGGGTGATTTTCTGCCCACAATTTCTTAAAATATAAAAAAATTTGATTCTTTTGGGCATATAATAATGATTAAAAAATTCTGTTAAACCAAACTTTTGTTTTTCTAACCATTTCCCTTTGTTTCCCTCTTCACTGCCTTTCCATCAGGCCGAGTTACAGCGGCAGGAGGAGCTGCTGTACAAGGAGCGAAAGGAGAGAGAGCGTATAATAGAAAGTTACAGGAAGAAGGCTGGAGAGCGCAAAGCCCAAGCTGAGAAAGTTGATAGAAGGGTGAGATATATATGATTACTCAGACTATTCAGTGTATTTGTACTTAATTTCTTTTTTTTTTCTTTCTTTCGCCTGAATTATTTTCTTACATAGTAAGTTTTTGAGGCTCGGTGTCTGACCACATCTAAAATCAAATATATATTGTTTGTTTGCTCTGAATGACCCCACAAGAAGAAATACATGGGACTTAAAGTTTGACACTCTCACTACTGTCTTAACTTTGGTAAAATATGATCTTATTCAACACTGAAACTTGGAGTGAAAATATGTCATTTACACTTAAAGTGGGAAAAAAACTTTGTGGTGTGCAGGCTCAGAGAACAACAATGCAGCCAGACGAACTGAACAGCGAGACCCAGCGTAGCACAACTAGGATGGCAGGTGAAGAGGAAAAAGCCATTTCTACCTTTGAGGAGGCCTTTAGACGCATCAAGGAAGCCACTGGGGTCACAGACATGCAGGTATGGATGTAAAAAGAAACTGTTTACTAGTATGAGAAAAAACAAACATGGACCAAACCACACTGTGCACACATGTGTTCATACTGTTGTTTAGATATTGTTATTTTCTTTACTGCACGTGTGTGTGTAGGAGATTGTGGAGTGCTTCATCTCTCAGAAGGAAACACATCAAAATCTGGTGAAGCTAAAGAGAGAAAACGAGGAGGTCCTGGTGCAGCTGAAAGGAAAGAAGGAGCTTCTCGACCAACAGTTTGAGGAAATTAAATATTCCGGAGAGGCTAAACTCTCAAGGTGAGTTCCTTGGTTTTGTTTTCAACCTGTATGTAACTGGAGGGTCACCAGACAGTAGAAGTGTAATACTTATCAAGCCTCTACTTTCCTTTGCTGTTTTGTTAGTGAGCAACGGATGCTGGAGGAGTGCGAGCATAAACTTAAGGCTCAGCAGCAGAGGTGTGGCACAGCCAAAGAGCGCCTGGATTGGCTGGTGAAAACCCTCAGTACTGTACGAGCTGGAGTTGAGCACCTGGTAGAAAAACTGGAACACATTGCACTGGTAAAGACTAAAAAAATTTTAAGCTAAGGCCTCTCCAATGGTTACTGTCTTAAAAATGTAAAGTTATTATTTTATTTATTTTTTATTTTAACACATTTTTCAGATTCAGTTTTCTGTCAACATTTTTGTAATGACTTTTCTTCTGTACCTCCTTCAGAGTGAGGACACAGTTACTAAAGTTCATCTGGACTCAGATGAGTTTGTGATGGCACTGATGCATCAGTGCGAGCTGAAATTGCAGTTACTAAACAAGGAGTTTGAAGGAATGGATTTGGCTGCTATTGTGAAGGAGATGGAGGAAGATGAGGTGAGAAAAATCTTTACAAATTATAAGCATAAATACTGGTTCTGGATGAGATTCAGAAAACTGATTTGACTGACAAGTGATGACTACTCTGCTGTGATTGGTTGCTTTTGTGTCTGGCAAATGATGACAAGAGGTTAAAACTTAATGAACACATGCAGTATAAGGAACTGTTCTGTTAGACCAGTAGGTTTTGGACGTGTGGCCTCCAACAGCGTCATCATGGCAAAACATGCCACTCAAGTTTGTTGTATATTTGCATTTTAGGTCAAAATCAGCCATTGCGTTGAGCTAAAAACATGAAAATAGCACATTATATCAGTTATTTGCTTGACTGATTCTATTGAATTGTGCTCAGTTGGCCTCTTAATGAAAGTAGAACAAAGTTAAAAAAAAAAAAAGCTCCACCTAGTATGTTACTATTTCTGTTTCATCATGTAGATAAAACCTACAAATTGTCTAGGTTTAGATGAGAGAAGATTGATAATTCAGTGACATGTTTTTATTATAGATTTCTATAGTTTGATTCTTAAGACTTAAACACTTAGCTTAAGTTAGCTTCACTCTTCTACTCTTCAGAATGAGTTAGAAAGATTCCTCCAGCTCTTTGGCTCAACTCAGCACTGAATAATATATGTACTTTCTCCCAAGAAGATACTGTGTGTTGAAATCATGATCTCGTAATTAAACAAGTACTATTATAGAGATAAAAAAGCACTGCCGCTAGCACTACACGACAGCACATGGGTCCAACTGGACTCAGCAGTCTGACTAAACTGGATCATTTCCTAAAAATGTCATTTTGGAAGCTTAAAAAGACAGATTTTACAAAAATGATTGATATTTTTTTTTTTTTAAATCATCTGAAAACACTTGTTTTATTGGTGGGAACCCATACCTGCTGCACTGTGTGACTTTTTGTTGCTTTGAGCAGTTCTATGTCAGGATTGAGGGGAAGCCAATTGAGTATAACCAAGTCAAACTATCTGAGGACCAGAAGCTAGATCTCTTCAATGACGGTGAGTCCTTTCACACAAACATGCTGACAGCATCACGGAAACCGTCTAAATCTTCCTTTGTTTTGCTGGTTTTGCCACAGAGGACGAGAGCGAAGAAGACGAGGTTGACATTATCTCACGTGAAGCTCTAAAGCGTCAATCTCAGCTCCTCATTGACTCCAACTCTAAGAAGAAGCCCTGGAAGAAAAAAAACAGCAAGTTCTGATCCAGCCAAAGGAACAGAATTTTCTAAGAATGGATGAAAACTAATGAATAAAAAACTGATCTAAATGTAAAATGAAATTATTATAAGATAGCAAAGAACCTGTCATGACTTCAAAGATTTACTGTTGCTTGTAAGTTTCACCTGCACAAATATGATTGTATCTCAACATCTGCTGCAAAGAGTCCTTGTTCACAGGCTAAAAATGCAAATAAAAATATATCTTAGAGTGGAAAGTAGGAAAAATGTTTTAATTTTTAGATCATATTCATGAATTGATGCATTTCCTCTTTACGTTCTGGTTTGTTTTGGCAACAGTATCGTTCTGTGTCGGGTGTTGGACCAACACAGGCATCTCCACCTCCTTTCCTCAGCTAGGATTTCACTCTCAGCCTCCTGGGAGCCAAAATTAACAATCAGAAAATTGCTCTTATTTATTTTTTTTTTTTTTATTATTCCTTTTACTGGAAATGGCTGTATAGATTCACAGAGAATCAAGTAACTTGTCCCTGAAAGGTTTTGTCATCATTGGCTTGCTGATCGAAACCAATCTATTGTGTGGTGTCCTGAAAGCCAACGCTGACGTATTCAGCCTTTTATTCATGGTTGACATACATAAGAACTGCAAACACTTGCTTTGTCTAAAGATATGGAGCCGAGTTGCTATTCAAACCTTTCTTTTGAAGAGTCAACAGCTACTTCGGCTATGTTAGGTTAGGTATCTCAAATGCTGTTCTGTTTGGTTGCTTAGCATTACTTTACATTAGTTGGAGTTTTTTGTAATGTTGCGTTTCTTTTATGACTGAACGGTCAGACTCAGAGCTGAACACTAGAAAATGCCTCGTCTCTAGTTTTCTAGCCTACAGCTTTAAGTATATAAAGCAGCAGCAGTAGTAACTGAGTGTCTGCCAGAATGCAACCAGACTAACTTTCAGCAAAAGCTGAGGATCCACTGGAACAGATACTAGGTTATATTTATGACAGTTCCTCAGTCAGTCTGTTACAGTCATCAGTTAAATATTCACTGGTTTTCTTTTGGGTAACTTATGTTGTTTTTTTTTTATTTTTTTTTTGTTTGTTTGTTTTTTTCCCCCCCAAAAGTGATTTACACCATTTATGCTGATATGTCACATTTTGCCATCCATATCAGCTGAAGAAACATCCTTTGTAATCATAATTGTTTAAGTTTTCTATTTGAGTGTGAAGCAGTCATCTACCTGCTGCAGAGGGTCCATTTGCACCTTGATGGTAGTGGCAGCACTGAGGGTCACTGACAGGCAGGCCACAGTTTGTCCGTGGGGGTAGCATCTTGTATGACGTTGTGGTCAGTGATTTAGGAGCTCAACAGTGGACTGTGCTGTCTCTTTTCCTCTTCACTCTATGCACCACTGAGTCTTGCCACCTTCAGAAATTCTCTGACTCAGCTGTTGTTGGGTGTATAGAAGAGAGAGGAGAGGAGGAGTACAGAGTGCTGGTGGATGGCTTTGTAGAGTGGACTGGCAGGAATCACCTGCATCTGAATGTCAGCAAGACCAGAGACATGGGAATAGACTTCCAAAGGAAGAGGACTCCTCTAACTCCACTGAAGATCATGGGGAAGGAGGTGGAGATTGCTGAGACTTTTAAGTACCTGGGAGTGACCATTGACCTCAGACTGTGTATAGGAAGGGGATGAGCAGGTTCTACTTCTTGAGATGGCTCAGATCCTTCAATGTCTGCAGCAAAATTTTGGAGATCTTTTATCCGTTTGTCGTCTCCAGTGTGCTTTTCTTTGCCGCTCTGTGCTGGGAAGCAGCATCGGAGCAGCAACACCAACAGACTGAACAAGCTTATAAAGAAGGCTGGATTCATCACTGGGTACAAACTGGACAATTCTGAAATTGTGGTGGAGAGAAAGTTGGTGCAGAAACTGGTTCCCATCATGGACAACCCTGACCATCCTCTCCACCACACACTGGTCAGACAGCGGAGCTCCTTCCCTGACAGACTGAGTCGCTCTGCTATCGTACAGACAAGTACAGGAAATCTTTCCTGCCACATTCCATCACTCTGTTAAATAAATCACCTCTGGCAGACAAGGAAGAGCTTCTCAGACAACAGGCTTTACCTTTTATCCATTTGCTATTTATTGTACTTTTTAAATTATATTTTGGTTTGCACATTGATTTTCTATTTGATTTTGCACATTGAAATGTGTATACTTCTGTAGCCTATTCATGCGCTGTTGACGTGTAGATGTTGTACATAGGTTTGTATATTTCTATCTATCTATCTATCTATCTATCTATCTATCTATCTATCTATCTATCTATCTATCTATCTATCTATCTATCTATCTATCTATCCATCCATCCATCCATCCATCCATCCATCCATCCAGTTGTTTCTTACATGCATTAAAAGCATCATTGGATAAGGAAACTCTCCACAAGTGTGTTTGCACATAAATAATGGATTTAAAGCCAAAGATGAAGGAAGTGGTTTTAGGGTCTGCAGAAAGATTGTTCACCTTAACAATTTATTAAAATATAACACAAAAGTAATGCACTCTACTAGCTTGTATTTCCCAATATTTAAATAATCTTTAAAATGTTAAATTAATTCTATTAAAATGTATATAACTTAGACTGTAATGGCAAAAGTATCAGGAAGCAAAGATCAAACTTTATATAAGACAAAAATTAAAGTAAAAACAGTATAAACCAACTTGAACACACAAAAAAGAAGAAATATTAAAATGTGAATGGACCAGTGTTACATTAAATATGCATTTTTGGGTTTAATTAGTACCCCATGCAGTTTATTGTAAAATTTTACATATGACACACAACCTGAGACAACTGCCCTTAGCGCTGTACAGGAAAAACGCACTAAATTGAAGCTCAATTGAACAAGTACTTGGTCAAATAGATGGCCTAGAGAGGTATAGGCCACCAACAGGACCTACTTCAGAATATAACTTTCACCTGGTAGACTTCAGATGTCCTACTACAAATGAATGCAGCATGTGATTTACTTTTATATGTTGTTCTAAATTATATTCTACATTAACACCATCATGAATGCTTTTACAACTTATTTCTTTCATATTTGCAATTGATGACCACTCTACTGCCCCATCAGAAATTTTCCGAAGCGCCCCAGCAATCGACACGCCTGTCCCGTGAGATTGTTAGTCCCCCAATCAGTGGGAGGAGGTGGCTCTCAGCTTCGTGCTCCAAAGTTTGAATTGTTGCTAGCTGCAATATGGGTGCATTTGTTATCTTTTTCTTTTATTTTCTTGGTAATCCGCGACCAGAAAACTTTGACTTAAACCTGTCTGAGCAGATTTTACCGTGCACGCTCACCTTTTCAGATAAATCCCGTCTCAGGTAAGACATCAAAGCAGCTACCAATTGCACATTCCATTATCATCATTAAGTGAACTCATGACCGGTAATATACTGTTAAAAGAAAGATCTGTACATAATTTCTGTGTATTTATGTCTAAACAGAGCTACACGGGTGCAGCTTTTTACCTTTGTTAAATATGAAAACGTGGGCGGAGTTTGTGCTTTATGACAATAACCAGGACAGTGAACTGGAATGATCTTAATCGTGACAAGCAATTAAAATGGGCCATAATTATACATATCACAGACTACAACCAAACAAGGAGGAGGCCATTCCCACACAGATACATATACACTCACACACACACATGCGCAGGGCATCATCCACCCACTGAGACAATGAACAATCAGTCCTCGGTGATAAATGCCAAAGTCTCTTCCTCCAAGCTTCACTCAGCCTCTACATGAATATTCTGCTTGGATCAACGCAGCTGTGACCATGGACTTCAAGATTCAACAGACGAAAAATGGCTGGATTACAGTTAAGTGACTGTTTATTTTTATACCTGATTGTATTAATCTGATCATCTGTATTAATTTCAGCACAGAAGATTAATATTTTTGAGGTTATATTTGTGGTTGAGTTCTTGAAATCTGTACTTTTGTGTGTGTGTGTGTGTGTGTGTGTGTGTGTGTGTGTGTGTGTGTGTGTGTGTGTGTGTGTGTGTGTATAAGAACTCATCAATAGTCATCTGTAAATCTGTATTTCTGTATATTATACGGACAATGGTTTTTGTTATATCGTTAATTATTTGGCTCATTGTGTTCTGTCTCCATTTGCAATAAAATAAATTGCAATAGAGCAAATACTTGACTATCACAGCTCAGTTACATGCCTTGTGTGTGTTAGATAAATACATCCTGTATGTATTTACACAAAATAGCTTTGTGTACTTCTGTTTGTGTTCTGTCCAGTTTAGGGAAGAGCTGATAAATTTATTTCTTATCAAGAGGTTTCACTGACTTAACATGGTGTACACCATTGTGAGCTCAGTAATGCTGACACATGAATCTATTTCTAATTATTATTATTATTATTTTTATTTCTTTTTTTCATGCTTTGCAACCACTGAACCAGCTTTGTAGGCTTTTTTCTTTTTCTTCTTCTTTTTTTAATGTTACACAAGTGTGAATGTGTCTGGTTGTTTTCACACTCTCTGTCCCACAGATGAGGCAGCAGGTGTGGGAGAGATCTTGTAAGGTCTGTGTGGGCCTGTAGCGTGATCGGCAAAGAGCACGGGGGAGATGAGGACGGTTCTTCCTCTGTGTGGAGGTGATGATGAGGGGGAGCTCCGCAGCCTCCGCAGCAGGGTTGGCAAGATGAAGAGGCTCCTGTGGCTCAGGTCGAGTCCTTGCGTGGGTGTCCACATGGACACACAACCTGGCGTGTGGCTCAGGAGCTTCCAGATGTTGGACACAGATGGGCAGAATGAGGTGAGCTGGACAAAAGTACACAAGTCTGTTGCATCTTTTCTACTGATATAACAGAGAGATGCCAGAGAACTACTGCACTGTAGTTTTACAGTTTTTACTAAATAATCTAAACTCTGGGATTGTTGGATTATTAAAATCTAGAGATTTATTATACATCTTCATATGACTTTAACACCTGCATGGAGTTTAACATATTAATATATTTCAGAATTGTTGTAAAATCAGATTGTCATGCTTGAAATGAATCCACAATCCATCCGATTTTATTAACAGAGTTAAACCAGATTTGAACCAGAAAAGATACTTCGATTAAACAGTGCATCTGTGATAAATTTTAATAAAAAAGGAAAGCGATTTTTAAATACTGGTTAGGGCTCACAAACAGCCTAAAACCAAAGGGTTAAACATTATTTTTAATTAGTCATTTTCTATGCTGATGTTAGCAAAAAAACAGATCCCAAGATAGACTTTATTTCTAACTTCATAAATAATCGGGAATGAAATGTTGTAATTAGACAAGCAGAAATCAATTTTATTTTATTTTATTTTGTCCTCTGAAACTGAAATCAGTGAATTATGTGAGGGTGAGTTGGCTGGCGAAATGTGATGCATGCCTAACCAAAGCTTTCTTGTACTGAGTCTCTGGTAACATCAAGGGTTTTTGTTTCCTTGGAACTTCCACTATTGTTGCCAACATCAGCATCTATTTGAGAAGGAACTACGGTGCAGCAAACTCTCCAGGAAGTGTATTAAATTTCTGCATATGTTTAAGATTTTTGATAACATTCATTTTTAAAAGAACAACTTAAGTCTACAGTTTATAATTCTTGCAGTCATAATTCCCCTTGTGTTATCTGCCTGCCACCTCATCACTTATTCATGTGTATAATTGCAACTAATTGAAGTTTTTTCTGCTCTACGTCACTATTCTTTTGTCTTTGTAGAAATGTTTTGTGGGTTTGGTAAACAGGAGAGACAGAGCCTCATTAGACAAACAAAGAGATCATTCTTCCTGTTGGACTTAATGAGCAGTGGACAGCCTGATTAAATACAGACTATCTGTTCAAGCTTGTCACTGATTTGAGTTTTTGTTTTGTCTCAGATTACATGAAGTACTGTAAGTATTTTTAGTATAAAAGATGTTCTTAATTTAAGCTGTTTTCCCATCTTATCCTTCCTTAAAGCCTCAAACTTGTTTTAAAGAATCAGAACAGACCTGTTTTACTTGCTATTTCACCAACACCCTTAAGCAGGAACATAGGCTTCCGTCTGCTGAGAAAATCCCTCCTGACGCGATTCTTTCAGGAACAACATCATTAATTCTTGCCTGTTTAAGTTGACCTGGTTTTTGTTTCTTATGAATTATTTTCCTTTAACATTTTCAATCTCTTCCTGTAAAAAGATCACATGCACCTCTCCAAGCAGGATTTACAGAAACTGCAACTCATTGAGAGCATCCTAGCTCTTCAGTTGTTTTTTTGGAAATGACATTTCTGCTGTTGTAAAATGACTAAAGATGGAACACAGCCACCCTCAGATGCAATTCAAGATTTATTACACAGGGATGTAAATGCATCATAAAATTTTTTTTAACAATGTATGATGTGTTAAACTTAGAAGGGATTGTAAACCAGCAGACTTCCCATTTTCTAAGACAGGTGACTGGGCCACATGCCAACACTGTAATACTTTCAGCAAGATAGACCTACAACTTTAAGAAAAGTGAGACTGTTTTCATGACCAGTAGATATATTATGGGCAGATCTCAGAATAACCATTTATCTGTTTAAGCTGCTTTACTTTCTTTTTCTTTTGTTAAAGAAATCTCAAATTACACAGTATTTTTTTTCTGGGATGATTTGATAATACCTCTTTTGGAAGTAATTTCAGCATAGTTTCAAAGTATCACAAGGCTCAGGATCAATTAATGACCTTAAACTCATTAATTTTCTTTCAAATAAAGAATCTGAATTACACATTCAGTTACCTAAGTCAACTTATAAGTCATTTGGAACAACTTCTAAGTTGTTTATATATATATATATATATATATATATATATATATATATATATATATATATATATATATATCCACCACTGCAAAGTATTTTAAATTAATTATTTGACTTAATTCATTTAATCATAATAATTTAATATTTAACCATTAAAGTAGTGTAAAAAAAAACACAAATGATCCAACGAGATTATAAATAAATAACTCAGAATAATTATAGCTGTGTCCCAGGTTCTACGCACTTCGTCCGCTACATACGTCATACGTTAACAGCCTTGGGCCCCGCCCACACACTCTCTTGGGCCCCGCCCAGCAAGACTCCTCCTGTCTAATATTTCGCTCTCTGGCTTCTCTCCTCTATAAGGAGATCGCTCCACACCGCTGATCACATGGAGTTTTCCCCTTTTTATTATCTGGCAGGATTAATTATGAAAACTGGGAGTTTCAGGTGTTCTAATGAAGTGAACTGCCAGAGGATGGAGCTGAATCCCTGATTAACCGCTGCCAGCGCTGCGACTTTATCAAAACCTACAGCAGCAAGAGACAAAAATCAGTAGGATTTATTCAACCTGAGAGCAGCAAAAAGATGGGCAAATGGCACTTATCGATGGTAGGCGAAACTTTTATTCTGCCCTGCAAGGCTGTAAAAACATAAAAATGTGCAGTGTTTTTAGTCTGAAGTTTCTTCATCGATTTTATTCAGAGCTGCGCGCTTCATTGTGTTTAGCGCGTTGGTTTAAGTCATGTGATATTAGCAGTTTCAGGTATGGCTGTGTTTCCATTGCTTCACATGTACCAAAAGACTCATGAAACTACCTGTGTGGCCGCACGTTTTCCACCTGTGCAGCCTCATTAGCTCTGTGACTTCTTGTGATGCCCAGATATTATGGTCAGCATCCTCAATTATTTTATCCACACCAGGAACAGATTTGATACAAAATTGTTTGAATTATGAATAAATAAGTAATTATTAATAACAATCTTTGTAAATAATTATAAATTTCCTTCTGTTCTAGTAATATGATAGAATTTACTCTAGTATGTGGCTCTGTGAGTGAAGATTGTATCTTATTTTTGTTATAAGTCCTGTGAAAGCATCTTAATGGGTTAGAACATATTCAGGATAGCTTTTTGCTGTAGTTTGCTTGTGTAACAGTAGTTATTCTGCTTGTTCCACCCAGCTTTAGCTTGGTAAAGAATTATCATCATTATAAAGTTTTGTGTGTGTGTGTGTGTGACTTGGCTTGAGAGTTAATGAGGTAATGTTTCTAATCATCCATAAGTATGATGAAGATGATAATCCAAATCATTTGACGTGGCAGGTGCAGCTATCTGTACTATGGTTTTATGTGCATATGTACTTGGGTGTAAACTTGAGTGGACCATAAAACTTGTGAATTATGATGAATTCATTCTTGGATCAGTTAACTGTCCCTTTGTTTGAGGACATAAACGACTATTTCAGGGAATGCTTCTTAGTCCAGTCATTGTTCCATTCATCGCTTGTCTAGTGTCATGGGTGGATTGTGAACAACATTTCAGGCTTTAGAGCTGTCGATACTCAGTTCAACATTTTTCCAATGTGGTGACTTAGTTTAAAGGGTTTTTCTAAAAGGTACTGTAAAACAGCAAATTTTCAAATATAAAAATAAAATATATAGTTCATAGTTTAGCCATGGCAAATATATATAGAAATAGAAATCCAAGTAGAGAGATTATTAAAAAAACAAAAAGGTTTCATGTAACAGGGTCATCATTTGCCTGATGGTGATGGCCTTGCTTTGTCCCCCGTGCAGGACCCGGTGCAGGAGTGGGGTGAGGAAGTGGAGGATGGAGCCGTGTTTGGCATCACTCTGCGCAGGGAGCCCGCTCTGACGAGCTCGGACTCGCTGGAGCTCTTACCGGCCTTCGGCTGCGTTCAGTACCACACAGTGAAATTGCGCAGGCTCAAGGCCGCTACTTTGGAGCGCCTGGTCACCCACCTGCTGGAGCCTGAGCACAGGGAGCCTGACTTCATCCATGTGTTCCTCTCCACCTACAGGGCCTACACCTGCACCAACACCCTCATTGAGCTACTGTTCCAGAGGTGAGAGTCCATATTTTCACTGAACTGAGACATATGTTAACAAAAATCACGAGGATAGAGTCAGAGTCAGCTGGTCTGCAAGCCCATATATGAGATCACTGTTGCTGCTTGATTTAGAAAGACGTGTTTTAGACAAAACATGATGGTGATGATGGTGGAAGACATAGTGTGACATTTAGAGGGTGAAAGGGGATTTTATACTGCTGTCTGTGTTTGAAGGAAGCAAAATCTTAGTTATTTTTTCATGTGCTTCAAACTAATCCACATTAGCAGTTTCAATTGTTTTCTGTGTTCATGTAAGAATTAATTTTATTCCTTTTACCCCCTAAATATAGATTTTTAATGGCTAACTTAATTGGTTAATTTAATTTCTAAAAAGTGTTCAATCTAAAAGTTGGTTAAACATACCTGGATTTTTCTACTTATCAGAAGCCTGGCGCAGAAATGTGGACTTTAATGTTTGTTCCTAAACTTTTCTGACATTGATTTGTTGTTCTGTACTACTTTTTTTTCCTTTTCTTTTCTTATAAAGTTCGTCACTACATGTAAATGCAAGTGTAGCTCATGCGTCAGCAGCTTTTTATAACATGCCAGATGCACAAATCAATTCCTACAGGAGACAGCTGTTTAACACCCTCCTCATATTCCATCAGCTATTCACAGAACTGTTGATGCAGGGCAGGTTTCTATGGCAGGTTTTGTCGTCACAAGTTAAACAAAAAACAGTCTCAAGCCTAGCTCCATTTCAAAGTTGTCATGACTACGCCCGCCACACCCTGTAGAGGAGCTTTAACACATACCAGATTTAATTTCACTTAGAAATTATCTGAAGAAATGTTTTGGAAAGGATTTATTTCTGTTTACCTGTTCTGTTTTGGCTCCTCTAGAGAAGTGAATATTAGTTAATAAATATTGTATGATAATCAAGAATTAAAATAAACTAGAGGCTTTTATTTCTCTCGGCACATTTGTCTCTGCTGAACTTGTGAAAACTGGTCCCATTAGTAAACTGATGCATTTATTGTCAAACAGTCACCTGTACATGTGCTGTGCTGGTGGCAGCAGTTTCCCGTGAAGAGGTCAGGATGAGCTGGCCTCCACCTCCTTTCACACAACTCGATTTTGTACAGGATGTTCCATTTTTTTGTTTCCATTATTAAGTTATATAACAGCAAAAGAACAAGAACTGTATCTGTGTAAATACTTTGTAATTTGGTCTGAATGTGATTCCCAAAAATCTTCAATTCATTCAAATACTATAATAAAATTATATTAATGTTTTTTTCAGATTTTTAAAATTGCTTTTGGTAATGTACTAAACATTTTTGTTATTCTAAACTAAATGATAAGATATTTCAGATCGTGTCCTGACGACATAATTTCCCTCAGTGGAAAATTAAATGATTTTTCATTGGTTTAATTAATTCAAGAACAAGTCGAAGTCAAGAGAGGATTTAATTGTATTGCTAATCTAGCTAAAACCATTGGTGCAACAGACTGAACACAGGACAGATCTGTTCCTTCAACTGCAAGAATATAATTTCATAAATGTCCACGTCACCTGCAAGTGTGGCTAACTGCAGCAGTCACTGATCTAAGAGGAAAGATGCAAACAATCTTACGGTCTAGAAGCACGTTCGTGGATGTACAACTTAAATTTAAGAAGATATTGGTGAATGAGGTCCGATGTAGCAGCTACTGTACTTCTGCTGCTTTGTTTTCATTTTTATAAAATAAAGACCAGAATCCAATCATGAAATTGTAACATGGTTCTCTCAAATGAGACAACACATCACTATGCTTCAGTTTTACTGGATATGTACTTTATGATGTTAGTCAGGCCAGAGCGAGGAATCCCTCTTTTTACACTCTGAATCAAGGCCACAGCACGTCTGCAGGGATTCAGAGTGTTGTAGGACATTTCCACAGGATGAGCAGTTAGATGGGGTCAGTGCTGAAATCTCGGTTTGTTTTTATTCTTTACAGGATGTTTTGTGTCGCGCTCATCATCAGTCTCTTTATTTATGGTTTATCTGATAAATGTGTTTCCTTTTTCCTCCACAGAGACAAATCATTCACCAACCCGGATCAAACCGTCTACCCATGCAGGTGAGTGTAGCAGTCTCAGTAGCTGGTTTTGATGGAGTAAAGTCACTTCATTGTTCCACCTGCTAAATGAACAACCTGGACACTTATTCATGTCCCCTGCAATCTTTTAGTTCTTTACTTCCGGTGGTCCGGCTGTGGCTGGCAGAATACAGCGAGGACTTCCAGGAGCCTCCTGACTTCCAGACCCTCAGAAAGTTGTGTGTCCACCTGCATCGCCACCTCCGCTTTAGATGTGTGGCTCGCGCTGCTGATGCCTTGCTCAAGAGGCTCCAGTTGCAAGGTACCATGGAAAACTATCCATTTGCAGTAGTCGAGTCTATAGCTACATCTACAGATTATTTGAAATTATAAATGTATGAATAAAGCTGTAGAGTGGATGCACAATGAGATGAACTTCAGGGCCCTTAATTGTTTTTTTTTTATGTTTTGTATAAATACTGGTACAGACTTCTGAGTGTTTTGGATTGAATGTCTGCTGAGCAGCACATTCTCATGTCTTTTATGACTTTGATAGATTGCAGTCAGTCTGCATCAGAGCAACACAGTGAATCGTTGCAACAGGAGCAAAGCAATCAGGAGGATGGAGGAGAAACGTCCACTAAGGAGGAGAAACACGACTTCATGGACTTTCCTGTAAGAGAAGTGGCAGAGCAGCTGACCAGAATCGATGCTGTAAGTTTTGAGTTTTCTGTGTTCGACGGTTTGTGGAGGCACCTCTTATGACTGTTTCCTTCTTATTAACCTCCTTTATCCCTGACAATCCCTCAGGAGCTGTTTGTCAAAGTAGTGCCCTTCCACTGTCTGGGCTGCATTTGGTCCCAACGTGACAAGAAAGAAAACCGAAACCTGGCACCGACGGTTCGCGCCACTATCTCCCAATTCAACGCAGTCACCAACCGTGTCATCACCTCTCTCCTCTGCCCATCCTCGCCCAACCCTTCCACTTCCTCTCCCATCTCATCACCCCGCTCGGCCTCGACCTTCCTGTACCCATCTTCCTCTTCTGCCCCAAGCTCCCCTCGATGCTCACACACCAGCCCCATTCACAGAGCACGCATCATTGAGAAGTGGATCGCCATTGCACAGGTCAGGATCAAAACATGTGGATTTCACTAACTGTTTACTGTCAAGTTACATACATGCACTTGACTCTTCACTCATGCGTTTTTACAGGAGTGCAGGCAGCTAAAGAACTTCTCTTCTTTAAGGGCCATCCTTTCAGCCCTGCAGTCCAACGCTGTGTACCGCCTCAAGAAGACCTGGGCTGCTGTGAGCAGGTCAGCAAACATTTTCAGAAACACATACTCACAACCTACTTTTTATTTAGAAATGATGCATAATCAAGCCAATGACATGTTGATCTTTTTGTTTCAGAGAAAGCATGATGACCTTTGACCACCTCTGTGAGATTTTCCCTGATGAGAACTGTGTGCTGACCGGTAGAGAGATTGTAGAAGAGGTGTGTTTTAAGTCCACACACACATCAGGAAGTAATTACGCCCTAACTAAAGGAAAGATTAATTCAGCACATTTAACTGTTATTTATATGGCAGCAAAGGAAAAGTTTCTCTATAATTTAGGTCTAAGATACTGAAGGTAATGCTATTGGACCCATATTAAAAAAGGCAGCCGCTAAACTGCTGCGGTTTAACAACAAAGTAAACATGTACGGTCTCATAAAAGTGATTGTATATTCAACTGGCAAGACCATCCTGTCATAAATGTGACAGCATAATGGAAAAGAAACTTACAAAGATGGACCTTTTTGTTTGCTTTTTCAGTGCTGATGTTTTTTGCAAAGCAGAGAATTTAAGATAATATGTATAAAAAAAAAAAAAATAATATAGCCTCTACAAACAAAAGAAGAGGGGAAAGCAAGAAGTTACACCTGTAAGAGAATGTAAAACACAGAGATGCATCCAGTTGTAAAACAACATTTTCTTCAGGTTCATGTTTTGGTATATGATTTTGTTGCCCCAGTTGAAACATTTATTGCAAACATGAAGGACTGCAAGATGCCTCACATCCTTCTGCAGCGCAATTAGCAACAACTTCAGCACGTTTAAGTCCCACAAGCGTAGACTGTTCTAGCTGCACAGA
The DNA here is from genome assembly GCF_017639745.1 of Melanotaenia boesemani. Taxonomy (NCBI): domain Eukaryota; kingdom Metazoa; phylum Chordata; class Actinopteri; order Atheriniformes; family Melanotaeniidae; genus Melanotaenia; species Melanotaenia boesemani. The sequence continues at coordinate 31,912,334 of NC_055685.1, read as the reverse complement.
CTGCACCAGGCATACTGCTGCCATCACATGACAAAAGGACAAATTCCTGCCAGTGTTTATTTTAGAAAGCAATGTTTTCTATTGCAACTCTGTAATGCAGTTCCTCTCCTCTCTGGGTAGCTGCTTCTCACTTAAACATAATAATCTGAACCTGTCAGAAACATTGCAGCAGGTGCGTCTTTACTCAGAATATGTCTGATTGCAAAGGGTTTTTTAATTTTAGTATTTTACTTCCAAATACAATTAAAACTGCAACTCAAGTTGAAAATTCCTGAATTATCAGTCATCTGGGGTATCTTACAGAGAGAAAAACAGCATTTCCCCCTGAGCAAGCTCTAGTAATGTGAGTACTTTCTGTAGAACCTGTTGAGGGAGGGCAGCCATCTGCCTCAACTGGTTCTGTTGACAAGAGAGGAACAAAATAGAAAAGATAGCATATAGAACAACATTATGTCCGAGGGTGTACCAGATTCATATGTAATGTCTGAACACAAGATATAGATTTTAGGCTTGTTTGCTATCCGGCATAAAGCTTATCATTTTATATACGGCTCTGAACAGGTAAAACACAACTGTTTGTGAATACCATGAGCTTTGTACAACACGTAGAGGTTTGTGTGACTTTTTAACACAGGATACGATGACATCTTAGTAGTTAGGTATAGCTCAAAGATCTAAGTACATTTTTTTTTTCTTCATGTAAATTGAGCTGCTTCTTGCTACCCAGATTACCTTTCTCTCTATTTCTTGTTCCAAGAATTATGATTAATAACTGATATGAATGTGTACTTAGTGATACCGGCTTTATCAGCAGCCTGGTATCTGTAAAACAAAGAGAAGGTTATTTTTTAGTGGCCAATGAAACTGCAAATATAATTCCCAAGTTTACATATTGTCTAATAAACCTTCAGCATGTACATACTCTGCATGCGCTAACTGAGCATGCACCCTCCCAAAACCCTCAGCACCCTGTCAGGAGGCGCTCAACCCTGACAAGAACTATTATATAACTCATCTACTTGTTGTCACCTCGCGTTATCATTCCTAGTTTGAGTCATTGTTTTCCATCAGCATAGACATGATGGCTGTCCCTTCTGTCCAGGACGGGAGTCAGCCTGACACCCGCACCACACCAAACTATAAACCACCCAGACTCTGCTCAGAGTCCAGACTTATGGTGAGAGGAGGCTCAACAGTGTGTTCAGACATTAGATTTCATTCCTCAGTTTCAGTTTTGACCATAAAAATAGAACCGATGCGTCAGCAGCCCCACCTTTTTTCTTTTTTTTGAAGGACACATCTACATTTTTCATTTTACATTTTCATGTTTTATCATCTATCACTTCACATTTTCAGGCTTGTTTAGTTTTTAATGTACCAAACATTTGCTTGAATGTATTTTATTAATTCCCAAGTGAAAATTATATGTATGTTGTGAGAATAAAGTATTACTTTAATTGAATTTTTTATACATGACTTTCCCCACTTACACCTGCAATGTGTAAAATTTTTTTATACCTCCATATTCAGCCTGTTGAAACAGGAACGTTATTATTTGAATATTTGTATTTTTCTGTTGATTTTATCATTAAAATCCATTTGCAAATGATTCTTAATGGGATTTTTCTTAACATTTGCAGCACTCATTTTCTTGCTCTCTGGTGTTTCTTTTATTGTTAGAACTAATAAAAACACCACTTTTCAGTTTACTATGGAAACAAAAATATGCTATAATAGTTAATATTTCTGCAAAAAAATGTGTGTTTATTTTAGTAAGACTGTGGCTTTATTTTATCCTCAGAGCTTCAGCAGTGGCGTTGTTCCATACCTGGGTACTTACCTGACCGTCCTTACCATGCTGGACACAGCACTCAACGACACTGTGGAGGCGAGCTCAGTTTTTGTTCTTCTTTCTGGTATTTTAGTGGATTTATGAACCCATGTAACACTAGCTGTTTTTCTTCTTTTATCATAGGGTGGGCTTATCAACTTTGAGAAACGCAGACGGGTAGGTGTTGCTACCTAGTGGTGCTTTATATAAACAACTGTCTCTGAATATACAGTATAAGGCTTTAATATATTGAATTCTAATAATTAATCTGTAGCTCTTTGATAGACTGGCGACCTGATCACCTGATAATTGCTGGGATAGGCTCCAGTTTCTTCATGACCCTGAATGCATGAAATTATGAATTAATATGTGTTCTTTATTGTTTCTTGTTGCAGGAGTTTGAGATTCTCAATCAGATTCGACAGCTTCAGGCTTTCTGTTCGAACTACGTCCTTCCAGTCAGCCCTCACATCACTGCCTGGCTGCAGGAGCACACTCTGCTCACAGACCAGGAGAGGTAAACCCCACCGACCCATGTAGCTAAACTTAACAGTTAGAAAGAAAAAATAGGCTTCATCAAAGCATTTTATTTCTCACTTTCTCTGTTTTCTCTGACATAGCTATGAGTTGTCTCTAGAACTGGAGCCTCCACTTGATCCCTGCCCCGCCTCTCCCAACTTTTGGAGCAGCCGTCTCCTCAACAAGAAGCTCGCCTCGTAAGTTCTGAAAACAGGCTGTCGGAAGTTTATTTCTACTAGAAAGGAATTTCTCAAAAATGAGATGAGATTTGTAAGCTGATAACTTGCACTGGCTAAAATTTCTCACTCACTTTTTGTTTTGTTCCCACACTCTGAAGAAGTTCTTGATCCAGTGTTAGATGTTTCATTTGTCCCACAAATAAATGTAAAACCATGCTGACCTGCTTCAGCCGTACACGTCCTCTAGCAGTTGGAGGTCGTTTTGCTCTCGCTGTAGGACTGGAGGAGGCAAATCTTTCCAAGCAGTAGCTTCCAGACTGTGGAATAATTTACCGCTATCTTTTATGTGGTTTGGACTCTCTAGATCAGGGCCCTCAATTCGGTCCTATGAGGGCCGCAATCCAGCAGGTTTTCCATGTATCCCTGCACCAACACACCTGAGTCAAATTAGGTGGCTCTAACAGCCAATCAGGTTCTACACAATAACTCATTAATTTGACTCAGGTGTGTTGGTACAGGGATACATGGAAAACCTGCTGGATTGCGGCCCTCGTAGGACCGAATTGAGTAGCCCTGCTCTAGACGTTTTAACAAAGCAGTTGCCATTTTTACTCCAGCAAGCTTTTCGTTAGACCTGAGCTTATTATATAGCATATTATTTTGTGTATTTTATGTTGCTGTGAATTTTGTTTGCTTTGTGAAGCACTTTGTGATGAGTGTCTGTGAAAGGTGCTATAGAAATAAACCTTACTTACCATCCAGATCCTGATTTAACAAACCAGTCACCAAGCATTGTGCTGTTTGCACCATACCTCAAACTTCATTGCAGTTCATTTTGGCATCCAAGTGTGGCTTCATCACAGTTTACAGAATATTGTTCAAGAAATGATGTGGCACTTCTAGGTGGTTTTTGATAACAAATGTAAGGAGTAGGTTCACTTTGTGGTGTCCTTCTATTAACAATGTTATTATTCAGGGTTTTTCTTGTAATGGTTTTGCAAGTTGTAGATATTTCTGAAGCTTTTGCCCTCACATTCATTTGCCCATCTCGCAGCCCCGAGTTTCATGCATTTTTAAAATATTTATCCAAATGAACGACAATTTTACAACCTTTGGGAAAGTTGCTATGATTCACACAAATCAGGGGTATCGCTGAAAAAAAAAATGTGATCTAGAAACTGTTAAAAGACAATAAGCTGATTTTTTTTTTGCTAAGTTTACTTGTATTAAGTGCAATGCTTGTTAAATTGTGTTAGCAGGTTGCGAACATCCAGTGAGAGCTCCCTCAGGAAGACCCACGCCGACCAGATCAGCATATCGTCTTCTGGCTCCAGCAGTCTAGACATGGAGGAGCTCTCCGTCCCTCAGCCCTCCCCGATCGCACCCAAACTCAAGGTATAACCAGCGGTAGTGTCCAAACTGTTCACGGTCAGTTTGCGCCGAGCCCGACTCAAACACGATACTCATGTTTTCTGTTCTTCAGTCTCTTTCTGGCTCTCTTCACAACATCACAGAGGACTTCTCCATGTCCTCCTCCTCGTCACCAAGCCTTTCCAGCTCGTCCTGCAGCTCCTCACAGCCAGATCTCAGCTCTTCCTCTCTGTTGAGTCCTGAATCATCATCACCATCCTCATCTGGCTGCTCTCCTCAGGCAGTTCAGCCTGTCTACAACAAACAGATTGCTGACTTGTGCATCATCAGGGTCAGCGTGGAGTGTGCCACCAATGGAAATGTCTACAAGAGCATACTGGTATGTTTGCAGTACATGCACTTCAGAAGGCAGCCAGACCGACTCTGTTCAGCCTGGTTTATTAAAGGAAGCAGAAGAGTGGAGTTTTAGTCACTTCGTGAACTTTCTAGTCCTGTTTATGTTGACAGAAAATATTATTTTTTTATTTGAACAGAATTTAAATCACATGCTGTTTTTGGAGAAAATATATTCTGATAACATTTTTTTAAACCAAGAGATAAAAATGTGGGTTATAAATGTGCAATTAAAACCACAGAAGAAACAAATACATGTATTTATGCATGTATATGTATTTAGGCACAATTTATTTTTTCATTTCAGTATTTATCTTTTATTTGTTTCTATAGTTCCACATCTATTAACTTATTTATTTTTTATTAAAGATATAATTTATATACAGTGTTTCTATGTTCTGTATTCCAACTTTTACTGATTTATGCATGTTTCCTGCTGTGTTCCCATTTATTAAATAATTTCTATATATTTTTCTTAGTTTTTATAAATATTTCTATATATTTGGTTTTATATATTTCCCCGTGTTTTAATTTATTCCTGTAATTTTTATTATAAATGGATATTTAATTATATATATATATATATATATATATATATATATATATATATATATATATATATATATATATATATATGTTTCCCATATTTTTTTCCATTTTATTTAATTAAATTTGTTATTTCTGGATAGATGTTCCTTTTTTTTGTTATTGTGTGGTGCTTAACAGCTGCTTGTTATTTTAATTACAGATGTGTTTGTGTTTTTATTCATGTTTTTTTTCTTCCATCCAGCTGAGCAGTCAGGATCACACACCTCAGGTGATTGAAAGAGCTCTTGAAAAGCACAACATAGAGGATGCCAGGTGCAGCAACTTCAGCCTCTACCAGACGCTCAGCAGTGAGAAAGGTAATATTGCTTCCTAAGCCCTGATATCTTGCAGTCTAACATAATTTACCCCAAATGCAACTCATGCCAAAAACTCTTAACTAAACACAGACATACTTCTTCTCTACGCTTGACGTCCCTTCTTCTAGATGGAAGTATTGAAGTATCCTCTTTCAGTCTCAAACATATTTCTGTGAATTGCATTAATACAACTTTTCACAGCTAAATGCAAATAAGTGACAAAACTTGACAAAGATTTTAACACATTTTGTTTTGGCCTAAAATTTGTTGTTATTCTCACACATTTAGGGGATGAAACAGATAAAATAAAAATATTTTAGGAAACGCTTCATAATTCTTTTCTCTCTCTGCCTCAGAGCTCCTGATACCTGACAAAGCCAACGTGTTTTACGCCATGTGCACATCTGCCAACTACGACTTCGTCCTGCGCCAGCGCTGGAGGAGCCATGGGAGACAATTTGGCTCTTCCTCCAGCCTTGGCGCTCTGCCCAGGAATCACCACAGGAAGTGAAAAGCATCTACCCTGGCTGGAAAAAAATGCTGCTAAACTAAGAGTTGGAACTGCTGCTCACCATCTGTGGCTCTCCATATCTTCCCACCATCATGAGACAGTCGGTGAGAAGCAGAAAAGAGCGTCACAGAGTTCTTGTTTGATCAGGAACAGCACTGAAATGTGGACGCAAGAACTATTCTGTGCTGTTTGGAAGAGATGTCGGGGTTTGCAGAGAGACGTCAAAAATAGAAGAAAAACCCAAAATGTGTACAATCCGAATGTTTATCCAGGATCCTTTTTCCTTAGATGAACACACTTGTACAACACTGTGGATGACTGGGATCCATAAATCCCAAACAAACCCAGGAAGAAGACGTGTGCTGTTGTTGAAGCACACGAGAAGCAGCTGGTCTGACACAATGGCCCTTAGTTGTGACTCAGCAGTGGAAACCGATAAATGGAGCTGTGTGGCTGCACAATCAGGCTGACAGCAGAACTTCTTCCTTCAGCTCAATAAGCTGAATTTTTAACAACAGCTGCTGACTTTACATAGAACTCCCAGTAGATCAAAAATGAAATATGTCTGATTCCAATAAAGCTGAATTTGCTGGACAACAGTGAAGAGTTGTCCCGATACAGAGATGATGTTAGGAGAGTCTTTAATAAGTATTTACTTGTCTTTAGTAACAGATTTATATATTTTAATGTAATTAAATATAATTTTATCAATTTAAATTATTTAATGCATTTCAGTATTCATATCTAAAAGCAAAGTTGGGATTATTTAGAATGTATTTTTGTGTCCGATCCAGTATTTTTAGGCCTGGGCTTTATTTTTGCAATGTTTAGGGCATCCTGTAATAGAAATAGATTAATCAGTTCAACATTAAGTGGAAAAACAAAAACACCTCTAATGTATAGTGCTGATATCTTGCCTTTTATTTTTACTAATGCTAGTCAACAAACTATCTGGAGCCAGGCTTTTCACTTTTTATCAGCGTTTTTCTTTAGGTATCTGTTAAAATTCACAATGATCTGTAAGCAAAAATGTGCTGACAGGAGTTTTCACATATTTGTAATGAAGACAACTTTTTTTAATCCTCATAACAGATTTCAATAACATGAAGTTAAGGTTTTTTGCTGTCCATCTGTAACTTGGCTCTCACTTTTGATTCCCATCCATTTGTAACAATCCAATCCTGTTGGTGGCAAAACCAAAAACAAAATTTCTCCTTTGCTTACGCTGCAACTGTTTGGCGTTTGATAATATTTCAGACCCTAAAAGATGGGAAGTAAAGGTCCTGGTTATAAAACAAATACACCTTTTTTATGATATGCATATTTTTGGCAAAAATCCCTAACTAGCTTTGTTCCTTATAAGCTAAAAGGAGTTTGTATCCGTTTGAATGAAGAAACCTTTTTTATGTCTTCTGTGTTGACATGAAGGAAATTTTTTCTGTTGTAGTAATTTGCACGTTTCTTACCTGAAAACTGCCATTTCTGTGAAAAGTTTAACGTTTTAAATGCTGGCATGAAAGATCACATTTACATGTCTTTCAAAGGCAGTCGTTCAGGTGAAACCACTGGTCAACAACATCTGTAATCCAGGAAAATAATATATGGACAGACTTTCCGTGATGATGGTGTAGAGGCAGTGTGGTGGTGCAGATGGCTCTTGTATGTGAACATGAAGGTTCCAGCATGTGTTTTACATTCGATACCAGTTTTTCTGTGATGTGAAATTTTCACCAGAACTACAAAGAAGCTTTTGCAAGTATTCAAAAAAAATTCTTTAAAATTATGCTAATAGACTGAATTAATTATGAAAAACGTTTGCACAAAGGTAAGGTCTTTCCTGAGTTTTCTGCAGGGTTTTGCATCAGTGGGTCCAGGTTTAAGGCAGTTGTGGTTGGGTTAAAGTTGGGTGAACGGCTGGTGAAATCAGGCCTGCCGGCTTCTACTGTCCATCATATTATTACTGAGTGTTTGACTTGAAAGTGATGCCAGCATTACTGTATAAACATGTATTCTTCTTATATTTTAAGAGCTTTTTTATTTTTTAATTTTAATCTGAGCACTTCCTGTACATAATTTGTATTAAATATCCAACAATAAAGAAAATGAACCTTTTGACAGTGTCAGTGTTTTTAGTTTTGTTTCCTTGCACATATTTCACTTCTTTTTTATAAAGACCTCTTCTTCTGTTTCTTCTCTTCTTCTGATGAACACAATCAATGAAAGATCATTTATCTGATAGACAAAACAAATAGACCAGCAAGATCATTACAGCAAAATGTATTCTAATAATCTTAATAAAAGTAGTATTAGAAGTCAATCTTTAATTAAAAGAAAATCATTTTCATTCATTCATTCATTCATTATCTGTACTCCTTAGTTCATTACGGGTTGCGAGTAAGCTAATTATAAAATAGATCTATAAAGTAAGAAAAAATAAATAAGCTGCCCTAAGATGGACAAGATTTATCTCCTGATGTTGGAGTTGAGTGCATGAATGGAAACACAGATAAAAGCATTCTTGTATCTTTTTTTAAGAGTAATGCAGCTGGAAACAGCATGTATTTAGCAAACATTGGGTGAGTATTGTTATTCAAGCTTATATTGGTTATCCATCATCAGGTCTGGACATTTGTAAAATGCTACCATTTCAATGTCCCTGCCCTGTGTTGGAGGGAGATAATAGAAATCAATGAACATGTTCTCATTTATTGAAGGAACTAAATAGGTTCCTTGATAAACTTGATAACATGCCTGTTTTCATGATGGTAAACACTGGTGTATAAGATGCACAATAGACACAATAAGACATACTTTTCACCGGTGTTTGCCAATAGTGTAACGTTCCTGAAGGCAGGAAAACTGAATGAGCTGAAGGAGCATCAGTAATTTCTGCTGCTGACGTTTGCTTGAATTCATTACATTGTCACAACTTATTAGTTGAGATGTAAGGGCTGTATAGATCCTGGAAAGTTATGAATTATGTTTTTTAGAGCTTAAACCAAACAAAATGTTAAGGTTGTAGGTGGTCAGTAGGGGGCGCTAGATACAAAGAAAAACATGGCGTGATTGGTTTTTCTCAAAACCAAATAAGTTTGTTCCTAAGTAAAGCCTTTTTTTACATAATGACTTATATTCTGTGTTATGGAAAAGATGCAGATATTTTTTTTCTGTAAAATAACGCTGACATATCAAGAAAAAGACAGTAGTCTGCTGCAGCTGCAGAGCTGCAGAGCTGCAGGAGAAACCAAGTAAGTAGAGTCGAGGTCATCGGGTCCATTCTCCTGCTGAACAGTATGGGAGGTCGGAGGTCACAGCAGCAAATGTGTGCATGTCGGGGGGAAGTGGGAGGTTGTGACCTGTCTGGCCTGCTTGGCTGCCTGTTGTTGAAGCTCTGGTTTTCACATTAGAAACTTTTGCTGCCGTTTGGAGCAGAATTACATTTTACATGTATTTCTCTCACATATGCAATATTCAGCTCATCCACACTTTCTTTCTCTTCTAATGTTTTAGGACTGTAGCCAGGCAGTCAAAGGCATAACCATGCAGAAAACTAAAACTAAAATAAACAAATAAAAACAACATTTCCTTATACGCAATATATCAGAAAAAACATCCCTAGTCTTGTTGTTTGCAAATGGTTCAGCTTTTTGTTTAAAAACAGTCAAATTAAATTTAGAAAACTGCAAACAATAAATAATTTAAAACTAGTTCAGGAAACAACATTTCACAAAGCAAGGCAAAAACAAAATTATAAATATACATGTCAGAAAACAAAATAACTTACAATGCAGGGCAGATAAGACAAATTATATCAAAAAACACATTTCATAAGGCAAGCTCAAATAAAATAAAATAAAATAAAATAAAATAAAATAAAATCTCTTGGGAAAGTTCTTTTTTTTCTCTTACTCTTCTATTACAGCACCACCAGTTTGGTTAGTAACATGCATTTATTTACACATGATCTGTTTTAAAAAAAGGCCTTTTTCTGTGGTTTATTAGTCTTACAGAAAAAGAAGAATCACGTGAAACACAGAAACAAACCGTTTCTTCTTCCCTGAATGCAGCACAGTGTGTCAGGCATCTTTTCCTTCACTTGCAGTTTCTCGTCCTCCTCCTCTGCCTCCACTAACTGATTTTTAATTAAATCCAGTGAGTTCTGCCAATGTCAGCTCACTTTTTTTCCAAACCGATCAATCAACTGACTGAATGATCGTCTGTTAACTGGGATCATGTGAGAGTTGAAGATGATTTAGTCCACCCCAGGCTGAGTTTCTATGGGCTCTGAAATTAGTTTTATAAGATGTTTTGTGATCAAAATGAAGCCCACATCAGCAGTGCACACTGTGATACTAACAAGAGCTTGAAGTACATCTTTTAGATTTCTTTTATCTTTTATTAATATTTTTCCTGAGATATAAAAGAAAAATAAATAACTTACTATGTTGGATAAGCAGGAGCTCCATAAGAAAAATCTGGAATGACAGATTTTTCTAGCTGCTCTGAACGCATCAAAACATTTGTGGCCTTTAACCTTCCATATAATGTAATTTAGTGCCTGTTATTAATAAAATACTAAACAAATTTACAGCTTCACGTGGGGCTGGTTTTACACTGTGTTCAACAGTTAATGACAGTTTTTTTATCAGACTTGTAGAATTTTTTAGTTAGTAAAAAGAAAATTAAAACCCATGTGTACATTTTTTAATATTATTTGCAACCAGTTCAGTCAACACTGGATTAAAAAGTCTTTTAGAAAAAATACAAGATGTGTAAACAATATACGACAGCTAAGCTTCATAAATAACCACATGGTGGTGCTGTTTTCTGGAAAGCTCTTTTCATAAACTGCTGGATTAAAATGATGTATAAGATCATTTACTGTGCTTCTAGTTTAAATTTTAAACACTGTTTCACGTGTTGCAATGCCACATAGACAAGTTTTAGTTTTATCAAAGAATAAGTATAATTTTATTTATTTATAATTTGCATTTTACTTCAATTTCAAATAAATCTGTCACTGGTAATGCTCATACTTTTGTCGTCTGAGTACTTCTGTAGAAATTCATAGCTCATTTTTGACTCTTCATCATAATAAGGGGAGGAAAATCTAACAAAGCATTCATGAGAACACGCGATGTGCCTGCATGTTTAATCTAAAGTCCGTCCTCAGAGGCAGCTGTTTCTGAAGCCACACGTCACTAGCTCCACCTTGTTGTGTCAGTACTCTCCATCACTAATCCTCTGAGCTCAAATAAACCTTTTCTCTGCTCTTGAAAACATTTCACCTCTCATTTGAACTGAAAAAGCAAAATGTTTTCAAAAGCCAAGAGAAAGACGTCCTGTTGCTTTTATTCATGTTCTGGAATGATCATGAATTGGAAGAATGAGAGTCTGCATCAACATTACTCTGCATGGGTTGCACGTCTACAGCTCACCCAGCTGAGAATTATAACCACCGACTAATCACAGATTAGTGTTTGTGTGTGTGCGAGTGTTGCATGTGAGCATGTTTACAGTGTACATGCAACTAGCATGAGCAGGCGTGTTCTTTGTGTGTGAAAACTGATCACACCTTTTTTTTTTTTTTTTTTTTTTTTTTTTTTTTACAGTAGGTCAACAGGAAAAGAAAGGACATCTTGTTAACTTGAGCCAGTCTCTCTCTTTGTTATTTTTCTGTGTGAGTGTGTGTGCATCCATGTGATGCTTGTATGGTAGCATATATGTAGAGTAACAGAGGACAGATGGGAGAAATGGCTGAGACTAATCTACAGGGGTTAATCCACTTAATAACCACCACAAATGACTGCAGGTTACATCACTTACCAACATGTTGTTTGTCAGGCTGCTGGGGCTCCTGTAATGTTGACATGTTTTTCTGATGAAACACCACATTAACAGATGTGGGTACAGCACATGAAAAGATAATTGTGAGATAAATACAGTGTGAAGAAGATTATTATCACAGATGATTCTGTCCTAAAGACAAAGAGAAATTCAATTCAATTCAATTCAATTCAATTCAATTCAATTCAATTCAGTTCAATTCAATTCAATTCAATTCAATTCAATTCAATTCAATTCAGTTCAATTCAATTCAATTCAATAAATCAGTGAATGAATAAATAAATAAATAAAAAACAAGGGAGATGAGAAATGTAAACATACAGTACATTTTTAAAAATAAATAAATAAATACTGGTTCAAAACGTGCTTAGTGAACAGGAAGTACTTTGTTAATACGTAACTTTATATCTGAGCAGACAAAAATTACATGAGGAGTTCTCCAAGGTTTCATCCTGGGGCTTCTTCTGTTTAACATCAACATGCTCCCACTGGCACAGGTCATGAGGAAAAACAAAATTAGTTACCATAGCTACGCAGATGACACACAGATATAAATTACAATGTCACCAGGAGACAGAGGTCCTGTACAGGCTCTTGGTAAATGAATTGAGGATATTAATGACTGGATGTGCTTGAACTTTCTTCAGTTTAATAAACCAAAATTGAGGTGATTGTCTTGGAGCCAAAGAAAAACGACTAAAGGTAACCACAGAGCTTCAGTCTATACACCTAAAAACCACCAATCAGGCCAGGAATCTGGGTGTACTGATGGACTCAGACCTAAACTTTAAAATGCACATTAAAGGAATTACAAAATCAGCCTGCTATCACCTTAAGAATATATCAAGCATATCACAACAGCATCTTTACAGGTCTACCTGAAAAATTAATTAGACACCTGCAGCTTATTCAGAAAGCTGCTGCTCGAGTCCTCACTAAGACCAAGAAAGTAGACCACATCCATCCAGCTCAGAGGTCTTTACACTGGCTGCCTGTTCGTCAGAGAATAGACTTTAAAGTTCTTCTGCTGGTTTATAAAGCTCTGAATGGTTTAGGACCAAAATACATCAGTGGCCTCTTGACCCAGTGTGAACCTGCCAGAACCCTCAGGTCATCTGGATCAGTTCCCAGAGTCAAAACCAAACATGGAGAAGCTGCATTCAGCTTCTATGCTCCACATGTCTGGAACAAACTCCCAGAAAGCCTCAGATCAGCTGAAATACTGGATTGTTTAAATCCAGGCTAAAGACCTAACTGTTCTCTGCTGCATTTCAATAGATCTTTATTTAGAAGTCAAAATATATGGTGAGTAAAAAGAAACTGTTGTGGTTAAAAATGATAAACTAATTTGTATTTGATTGAGTGGAATATGTAATTGATCCCCTACCAACCAGCAAGAATTCTGCCTCCCACAGACTGGCTATGGGCCCATGAAATGCATAAATTAGTCCCTGTCCTTTTAGAAAAGCATTTCTAATCTGTATATAAAATACACCAGTCACTGAATCAGTCTTTTCCATTCTAACCAGTCCATTACCATTGGCAAGACCAAATAGCTGTCAAAGGACATCAGAGACAAGAATATAGATCTGTACAAGGTTGGAATGGACTGCAACAGCATCGTTAGGAAGCTTGGTGAGAAAGAAACCACTGTTGGTGCGATCAATCAAACATGGAAGAAATACCAGATAACAGTCACCCTCGCACTGGATACATGGATGTGTTCAAGGCAAGAGTTATACTCTTAACATAGAGTATAAAGCAAAGGCAAATAACTATTAATACCACAAATACAAAAAAAAAAAAAAAAAGAGCACAATTGTTCATAAAGATGTGACAAAGATGTCTAAAAATCTTCAGCCTGATGAAAAACTGAAGCACAGTTGCAGCCGCAGCAGTCAGGTAATATAGAGCGAGTCATTATATCACTAATCAGGGCTGCAGTGGCCATCATCCTGGAATGACGCCACTTGCACAACATGGCTTAAAAAAAAAAAAAAAAAAAGTCAGACTGGCCGGTGCTTCTGAATTGGTGCAGAGGTTATCAGTGGAGATAAGTTCTTTTTCAGCTCGATGTAAAAAAAATTGCAAAACATCTGTGTTCAAGAAAAATAAGCAAAAGTGTTGTATTACAACACTGCAAGACCAAACTTAGCTGGAGAGCATTAAAAGAGCATGTTCTAAATAAAATAAATGCATAGTCCTAACAAAGCAAGTAATATTAAATATTGTTTTGTCTCTGAGTAAAACCAGAATATACACGTAAACATGTTAGACTGTCTGCATTGTTCTAAATTTATTTTCTTAAATTTGGAGTTACACACCGAAATAATGTGGCTAGTACATCTTGCTTTATTTTGTTGTTTTTTTGTTTTTGATTTTTTTTCAAAAAGTAAAGTGTACAGCATGTACAACATTTCCAGAGTCGTACATTTACTGCTTGACATAATACTAATTTGCTTTAAATTGTTTTGATCTGTGGCTGGTTAACCAGGAAAAGTCCAAAACTAACAAGATGAAAGGGGGCAAATCCCCACATCATAGCAGAATCAGGCACATGCCCATCAATAAATCAATTTCCTTCCATGATTGTATACTGGGACAAGGACAGCAGTCTAACAAAAAAGCCTAGTTAAGCTATAACAGTAACTCTACTTAACTTTGTATGAGAATATATTGTAAACACATATGCAGATATACTGAGTACCAAAATGACTTATGTAGTTAAGACAGAAGGGGAATTTTCTGCTATGCTAACATTGAATTTCTAAAGAAAAAAAAAACACTATTCTATAACCTGTATGTAAATATGTTGCCTGACTTGTAACTAGTAACACCTTTGGGGTATTTAAAATGAAGATAAATACAAACCCTTCAGGAAATTAGCTTAAAATGTCAAGAATGGTGCAACATATCTGCTTAAACTTATGCAACATGTGTGTCTCTCTGCTTTGGACTCAACCTAAAAGCAGACAAAGTGATAAATAAATAAATAACTGTGAAGGCTGTCAGGTTTTTATTTTATTTATTTATTTATTTTTTACTTCTACTGTATGTTTATCTGTGCAATAATTCATCCTACATAAACTGGGCCTGAGGAGACACTTTGCTTAAGAAGTTAAATGTTAATGAAGACTAAATCTACACTTATCATTCTGTACAAACACGTCATACTAAAAGATTATATAAGATGACCTATCTAATTGATTCTGCAAGGCCAGACTTCTTGTTGGTGTAATCTTGCACATATGGTCTTAAGGGGATTGTACTAAGACAATATCCAGAACTAGACATGTGGCAAATGAATGCGTTTTCATCTACTCATAGTCTAGGGACACACATAGTTAGTTTAAAATATAATATGACAGATTCTCTCAGATAACTAAGACATCAGCATAATGTTCAGAAAACCTGCATTAATTTCCACTAATTTGCCAACTAACACATGCCATTGAATCAAACTGAAAGCAGTGTAGCATTTTTGTTTAAATTTGATCATGTAGAAGATGAAAATGTCACAAAAAACATACATCTGAATCAATATTGTGCAACTCCTGGTTTAAAGCAGGTCAACTTAGCATCAAATGCTAGACTACATATTGGTGTTCTCTGGCAGTGTGAGCATGTGCTCTTTATTAAGGTTATTTTCATTTACACATTTAATTGCAGATAATCAAAATATAAACAAATTCCTGATTAAAATCAAACCAGCTTTAATTTGAAACAGTATATAAGCTTCCTGTAAGTGCTACTGGGATACCTTACAGATGCCAGTACTCTGCCGGCTCTCTGTGTTTAATGAACTTTATTGATCAATGAGATGTTCCATTTAAAATATTTATGGAACACTGTGGTTGCTGGGATTTAATGCCATACACTTGAACTAATGTGCATGCTCGGGAGCCATTTATGTTCCTCTGCTGTAGAATGACTGTCCACATATTGTAAATAACTCAAATATGAATGCTTTTACATGAAAATGGAGAAGGAATTCATAATAACTGAGTCAGAGCCTTCAGTAGATACAGGGGAAATTTGCAAGTCTGGGCCGAGTCAGTAGCAGACTTTTGTTATGTATTGGGAAAGCACCAAGTGAAAAACATGTACAGAAATGCCTGAACATATGGGGCATGTGGGCATTTGTTGCTCACCTCTGAAGATCCTATTTATTTCAGTCAGGTTGATTATTTTCCAGAAGTCTTGACTTTGGCTGCACCATTTTAACACATTCTTTAGTTTCTGAGCTATTTGGTTGTAGATTTTGTCCTGTTGCATTACCCAATTTCAGCCAAGCTTTACAAATCGGACAGATGGCCTCACATTTGACTCTGCAATACAGAGAATTTCATGGTCCACTCAGTGACTACAAGTTATCCAGGTTCTGTGGCTGCAGATCATGCCCAAATAATAACCACGACACCACTGTACGTGTTATGTTCAAGCATCTTCACTTTAGTTTTATCTCCCCAGAGGACATTCTTCAAGATGTCTGGTTTGTTAAGATGCAACTTTGCAAACTGAAGCCATGTTGGCTTGTTCATTTTAGAGAGGATATTTTCTCCTGGCTACACCACTGAAAGAGTCATGCTTTTTCACTGTTCATTTAGTTGTGCTGTTATGATCTTTAACATTTAAGGGCTTGCTAAAACTTGGAGGCAGTAATCAGAAATATGTTGAACAATTTGAGCTATGGGTTGGTCTTTGTTTTGTTTGTGCTGTTATTGAGGAATTAGCTCTGTTCTGTAAAAATAAATAAATAAATAAAAACACAAATTATGAAGGTAGGCTATACTTTGTGTTGGGGTGAAACAAAGTGTTAAATGATAAAATTCTCCAGTGCAGCTGTGTGTGTTTCTTTGCTATTTATTTGTTCCGATGTTTTGTCTGCCTTGTTATTAAATCAGTTGTTATCAGCCACCACATCGCAGGTCGAGCTACATTTCAGCTAATAAGCTCACGCATTTGTAGCATGAGCTCCGAGAACTATGTTGTTGTTTGGTTTTTGTTCTTTTGTCTTTGAAAGGACTGCAGAAGCAAAAAAGACTGAAAAGTCTGAGATGTAGCTCTTGGATTTTTATTTATTTATTTATTTTTATTTTTATTTTATTTTATTTTATTTTATTTTATTTTATTTTATTTTATTTTATTTTATTTTATTTTATTGCTATTTCTCTGAAAATTGCATGGTCTGATCTTGGGATATGAAAATGTGGAGAAATAAAGCCTTTAACTGGTCTTATTTTGTGTAGGAAGATGTAAGGATTAATGGAAGAGAGATATTTCTGACTTTTTTGTAAAGAGGAAGACACGGGCCAAGACAGATCCCAGCCCCAGTGTCAGCAGCTCTGGCAGCTCTCAGTATGGAGCCAGACACACTAGTCATTGTGCAAAGTCACAAGTATCCAGTCTACCACCACCCCCAGACAGCAAGCCAGAACTGATACAACTACATCAAGCACCACATACTCTGCCCCGAAACAACCAACACACCTTTCTATGGACCTTTTTGAACTTGTTTAAAATATTTCCACTTATTAATTTATATGCACTGTGGTGATGTAGTTAGCACTGCTGCCTCCCAGCAAGAAGATCACTGGTTCGATCCCCAGCTGGGGTTGAACTGGGGCTCTGTGTGTGGAGTATGTAAAGCAATTGTTTGCTCTCTAAATTCTCCCTGTGAGTTAGTGGTTGTTTTACTCTGTGTTGGCCTTGAGATGGACTAATAACCTGTTAATTGCCAGGATAAGCTCCAGCTTCTCTGCCATCCTGAATTGGAATTAACGGCATTGAAAATGAATAACATTATGTTTGAGGTTCTTAATGTAAAAATGTTATTTTTCATGTCTCTCTAATGTGACCACAATAATCACAGCAGTGCATGTGTTAGAAAGAGGAACATAATTTATTTTCTTAGTTGATGGCCCATCTGATAAAGTCGTGCCCACCCCCCACCCTCCATGTTTAAAAGTCTAGCTCTGCCATTGGATGCACTGCTGAGGTCTTTCCTCCTTAGTATTGCCTTATTACCCATCTGAATGCTCCAAACCAGATAATGACAAAATCTTTATTTTTATAGAGGTGCTCGCACTGATGATGATTGATTCATCAAGTGCATTTGATCACCTTGCTCATCATCGCAGCACCTGGCTGCAACTTGCCCTGTTAATTCCCATGGAAACAAAATAGCTATACTTAGTTTTGCACACTTCTGCATTTTGGCCTAGTTTTGTTTAAATAAATAATGACACAGTTTAATACTGTATCTCAGGTTTATCTGAAGTTAATCTAATTATAAGATCTGGTGATTCACAAAGTCTTAAACCTGGATGATAAAAAAAATCTGACCTCTGAAAAGAAAAATTGACAGTATGTTTAAAATTAAAAATGGTCTCAAAACTGACAAACTATGACAACTGAGTAAAGTGGCCGTTTCTCCATTTACTGTAAAGAAGACCTTTGAGAGTAAATGAAACTGCAAGAGATAATTTAAGCACATTGTGCACATTGTTCCCTCCACTGTAACAAATACACACTCACATGTACACTTGCAGCACACTTCTTCCACCACAAGGGCACACAATACTGTAGAGACTGAAGGATGGTTTGGTGTTGCATAAGATGAAGCTGATTCATCTCTCACACATCCGTGAACTGACACACACACACACACACACACACACACACACACACACACACACAGCTATTCCTAGTGGCCTACTTTCATTTCAGAAGTGTACAACTTTCTTGTGGCCTATTTCAACACTGTGATGTAACTGCAGTGCTAATGTTTAGGGGTGTGTCGCTGAAGTTGGCAGTCCTTTGTGTCATTGATGTGCACGCATCTGTAGAATTACACACACACATACATTAACTGACCTATTTTATAGCACTGCGTCGGACAGAGGCAGCAGGGACTGAAGGGATCATTGCTGGAAACATAACTCTCTTGAAAGGCAGCCAACCAAGCATGTTCAACAGAGGAGTCGTTTTTCTCCTTTGTCCGCCCCGTGCTTTATCTCCAAGCCTTCTGCAGGCATGCAGCAAATCTGAGTCCTTCTTTTTTCAGGTGGTTCAAATTGCTCTTTTTACTCATATAAGACCTTTTGGTTAAGTTTTATTTGACATTGGGAAACTGCTGTTTCAAGACAGAAATTCATGCATAAAATGACTCAGAAGGAAACCCAGAAGGAAGTCCAGTCATTATCACAGAATTTATTCTAAAGTTTATCAAGCTTTATCAATTATCAGTGAGACATGCTTAGCCAACATCTCCAATTGTTCAATAATTGATTAGCTGTGTTCCAGTTATTCATTCTTTAACTTTGCCTCCTCTGTTTATGAACTGATTATTTTATCTAAACTCTGACTGTCTTGTCTGATTTCTCCAATAAACACAGCACAATCTGTCCAGAATGTTATTAATTCAATCAAAACTTTTTACTGTAATCCTGATGGGAAAACTAACTAATAATCTTTTTATTTATGATCAACAGAGTAATCAGTTTTTAAAATCTTTTCAGCACACACCAGAGGAGGTAAAACATTTTGGTCTGAAGTTCATAATGACTGGAATGTGAAAAGCAAACATTTACAAAGTTACTGTTTAAATATCGTAGCATTAGGCTTCATTGCACAATGGGCTTCTGTAGCATCCATCCTCTGATGAGTCTCTCCTCTCAGCTTGCAAATTTCAGGTCATTAAGGGGAGATTTTAGCAGTGACTAATGGTTTTTGACATCTGCTCAACATGATTTAAACTGCACATCCTCTCTGCCTGGGCAAATGGCTGAAAGGGCTCACATCCACTCAAAGCTTATAACACACACTCCTCAGCTTCATCCTTCTTACCCCATCCCTGCCTCTCCCTGTGCTGCTGACCTACATACTGCAGCATCCCAGTTACATAACCAGGCAGTGCTGTTGATCACCGCAGGCAGCACAAGGCCAACACCCCCCTTCACTCTCTGTCTTTTACACTCACAAACACTCCCCACTGTGACCTAACTTTCATTAAACTTGTTTATATATTGGGAAGCTGTCATCCCCAAACTTCCACTGCATGTGTCAAATCTGGGGTATGAGAGACATGAAACTTCTTAAAATGAGATCAAAACAAATTGTTCTGGGTTTGTTATGCACGGCTAGGGAGATTTTGTGCCCCACCTTGGAAAGGTATTGCACTCAAATTCCATTTATGTGACAAACAAGGAAGTGGGTTTTTTTTTTTAATTAGAAGTCATCAAATAAATGTTTGGCATTGTACCATAGATTATAAAACTACTGGTCTACAGACATATGAAAACATTATGCAGTGATCCAATACGTAATTGTGTTGGCTTGAAGGACATAATCAGCCAGTGTGCGCAACTGACCTGCTCCCTCAGGCAGAGAGAGCTTCTTTCTGAGTAGTTTGCCCAAGTTTACTCTGTAGAGGGATGTGATGTAACCCTCCATTCCTCCCCCTTCCTTTCCTGTTTCTCATTCTCTCCACTCTGAATAACCCCTCTTTCTCTCCGGCTGCTCTCCCCCTCTCCTTCATCCTCTCCTATCCCTCCTCACTGACCTACTTTTACTCTCCTGGCCTGTTTTCACAAGCCTCCACTCAACACAAAGCAGCTTGTACAGCTCGAAGATGGGCTGAAAAAAAGAGGAATGAGAGAGAGAAAGAGAGAGAGAAAGAGAGAGAGAGAGAGAGAGAGAGAGAGAGAGAGAGAGAGAGAGAGAGAGAGAGAGAGAGAGAGAGAGAGAGCACTGGAGGGAGTGAAGGAAGGAGGACAGAGAAGGTGTCTGAGAGAAAATGAAAGGAGGATGGTGCAGCACAGAGCACTGCGGTTTTCTCAGGAATGTCACCTTGTTATTGCTGGCTGCTGGGCGGCATGGGGAGCAGAAGTTAAAACACAAGAGTTTCATATTGCTGGTGAAAAACATCAGGTCTCATGTACACTTCTTCCATCCACCATTCAGAAATGAAGACAGGACAGAGAACATTGCACTTGTTTAGCTGCACAATCTGAAGTTCTCTGAGTGTGAAAACAGGTTTGATAACAAGAAGAAATTACAACAGCTCTGCAGAAGACGGGCTCGCCTTCCTGTTGTGTCTCTTATGTAATCATTAACAGCAACATGCTCTGCTCATAGTACTGATCTGCTGTTCCCATCAGCTATTGTTTCATTATTGGCGTGACTGGATGGGAGCTGGCTCACTCAGCTCTCACAGTCTGACGTAGTTGTTATCCAAAGACACTTGTATAACTTGTTTTTGCGTTTGTTTGGGGTTTTTTTTCTGATAAAGTCTTGTCCTCCACAGCATTGGTTTGTGGTATTGAGCAATTCTGAAGAAACAGAAAGCAACCAATGATCAATGGACTTATGTAACCCTACTTGATTTGTGGTTTGAACTTTGCTTCAGCTGAGTTACTGGAAAATAATTTTTATGTAAGCTGGTTTTCACAGTTCCTTGAGTTTCCCACATTTTGTTGTAACCTTTATTACTTTAAGACAGGTATATAGGTGTATTTCTGTCTACTGTTAGGCAAAAGAACAAGTCATACCTGCAAATGAAGACTGGAATATCACTGCCTTAATACTACCTTAATGAATTGGACTAATGTAGATTATTACTGATTGGATTTAACTGGATTATTGAATGTAATAGTGAGTGAAAAGCTTTCTGTTTGTGAGTAAACTACAAGCAGGAAAATTGAAAAAACATATGAATATAAATCACCTTAAAGTAGCACTTTGACTTTTTGATTTTAAAATATGTGTTTCAGACTCGTTTAGATGGCACAGTGACATTTATTATGTACATTCCTGGAGATGTTGTCGTCCTGCATCACTTTGCACTGCATCACATGCTAGCAACAGGATATCAACACAATGGTCGTTTTGAATGTGGACAGTGGTTGATTTATAAAAGAAATGCAAGAGGACATTATCGGAGGAAGAGAGGAACAGAAGGAGAGCTCTGCTGGAGGTTGCTCTCCAACAGAGTCTCTTAGCTTAGCTAGACTATTTTTTTTTATTAATTGGGACTATGTGAATACAATCAGAATTATTTTAATTTGTCTGTCTCAGAAATGTGTTAAACTTGCTCACTTCTCTGTAAAGTGGATTTTTTACTGTGAACTGAAGGAAACAGATATTTGACTCATTAGTTGAAAAATGTTTGACTGTTGCACTTTTATTTGCTGTTTGTGTGAATGCAGGTAAAATAAAACAGCAGAAACTCTAAACAGAACTGACTGAACCACGACCAAAAGATGCTAGGCTGCAAACCAGAGCAGAAAAGTTAAAACACACATCTTATGAAAAGTATTCCTTTGTGCATCATACATTTTTTTATAAACTCTAATTTCCTACTTTTCATGAAAGTTTGGTAATTTAGTACTTCAGCTGTACTAAAACTCTTAATCTTGTTGGCTAACATTTCTCATCTTCTGTGTTTTTTATTTATTTTTTTTTATTAAAGAATGTATCTTTTATTCAACTTTGCTTTGCCTGGACTCTCAGCCAGTCACTTAGCAGGCTCAGCCATGCTCCACACAGAAAAGCTCAGCTCAGGTTCAAACCAGAAACCTCTAGCTGTGAGGTGATGGCACTGACCCCTTTAATTCAATTTAACTAAATATAAGTGATCTTTGTGGTTTAAAAGGCAACTTTATGTATTTATTAGCGTCTGCAGAAATATATCACAACAACACTGAAAGTGAGATCGGTTTTGAGTAGAGATGGGCCTGTTGGTCTGGCAGTCTAAATGTGGGGATTCAATGTTTTTTAAAAAATATCTTGATCACACGGTGCCAATAAAAAACATGCTATTTGTTTTAATTTCTGAAAGTTTTAGGTGAAAATAAAACAGGCCAGTGAACGGCTTCCATGTCACATGATGGTAGCCTATCAGATGTCTTCATGATGCAGCTAGTGATGATGATGATGTTTTTAATATTTAACTGGTTTATTGTATATATTTGTTATCATATTAAATTTAAAACATTGAATATTCATTTGCAATCTAATTATCTTATACTTCTAAAGATAGTTTTCCATCATATCTTTACTTATTTAAAATTACATTGACGATTTTCTGAGCATTGCTTTTAAGTATTTGTGTTCATTAGTTTTATTCATATTTCATATTGCCCTTGCAATAAAGATAATAAAGCACACAGTACAATACTGTGATTTTCCTTTAAAGAGCAAAAAGCATCGTACTTATGACATCCCCCATCCCTAAGGTTTACCGACAGTCTTGTCATGTGCTGCTGTTCCAATGTGTTTGTATAACTTTAGCAAGTGTTTGCAGAATTAACCCCTTAATGCCTGAATTTATTTACAATTATGTATACACAAAATGTATAGTAAAAGAAAAAAAAGACAAATAAAAATAAAATAATAAATGCAAATAAACTACATAAATAATAAATAGTAAATAAATAATTCAAATAAATTATCTTCAAATTCAAATAAAGAAATGCCATGCAAGCATTTCTTCCCTCAAATTTACAATCAAGGGGTTAAAAGCTGATGTGTTGGCTCGCTGAGTCGGAGGTGTTGCTGTGCTACGAGCTGTGAATCCGTTCATTTGTTTATAAAAACTTTTTTCACTCAAAAACTGAGACATGAATAAATTTAACAACTTTTTATTTTCCCCCATTTTGAATCTTTCACAATTAAAACTGTTTTTTTTTTTTCCATAACCATTTGCATATATATGTGAATTATATCAATAAGTAATCACTTCTGAACAAGCCTTCTTCTTCTACTTTCTTTTCTTTCCATTTTGGGAAATTCTTTTACCAAAAGACAAAGATTATACAGTAACACAGAATACAAATGGTAACTGGGGCAAAAGGTAGCATGAGTAAATACACACAGCATAACCAGGAAGAGCACATTGCAAAATGAGACAAATAAATGACAGAATAATACACTTAATAATAGCCAAAATAACAGAATAGAAAATATCAATAAAATAATAAAATAATAAAATAATGACAGCAGTATACAAGAGAGAGAGACAATTTTACATTTATACATCGTGGCCAGAGGCAGGCACCAGGAAGTGAAACAGTTTACATACTTGGTGATCTACTGCAGCTACTGTATCTAAAACAAATCAGTGCAGAGGAGAGTGGGATCAATTAGACGGTTGATAACGTGGGGACGAGGAACAACACAATAAAGAGGCACCTTATGAAAAGAGAGCAGCTTTGCTGGTTGGAACTGGAGAGACATTTGATTTATCAGACCATTTTTGTGTTGAAATGAAGATGTAATGAACCTGCAAACAAGGTTTGCATTGTGCTTGTCAAGTTTGAAAAACAGCCGTGTGCGACTGCATTGCCTTGACTGATATGTAAATAACTAATTTTGACTATTTTGAAAGACGTGAGCCAAATGTTCTGAACAAAGACCCAGATCTGAACTATAAATTTTAAAAAAAAAATGCACCCTTCTTCTTTTTACAAGCTGTGGCTCATAGTTTGTGCAAGAAAACTTTTTGGAGGCATTTTCTAGACAAAAGGGAAC